>NW_025918998.1:0-134112 GCF_907164915.1 Impatiens glandulifera
ATAGATTAATAAAATAATTTAATTTTAAACATTCTTTTTACTTTGTTTTATTTCTTTTTCTTCATTCTTTTTTTTATTATTATTTATATATAATTTTAATTTATCTATCTCACCAAAGTATTCTAGGAGTAAGATTCGGATTAAGATATATCAAAATGTCATGAGTTCTATTCCATCTAAAAGCGCTTTGAGATTAAACGGGGTTATAGCGGTGTGATTGTCCTATATTAAAAAAATAATAATAATAATAATCTTAATATACCTATAATACAAGTTACAAGTAATACTTTTATAAAAATATGTTTGGATGATTGAAAATAGAATTGGTATTTGAATTTCAATTTTAATTACAGAATTAACATTAAATTACAATTCAATTCCTATGTTTAGGAAAATTATATAATTGTAATTCAATCTCAATTCTTATATTGGTAAAAAATAATATAATAAAATAATTTTAATATATATTATTTATTTTATTAAAATATCAATTTGACACAACTAATTATTAGCAAGGTTAAAGAGTTTTAAATTTTAATTTTTATTAAAAAAATATCGTTTCAATATTTTAACTTTATATATTAAAAAAAATATCAGTTCCACATTTTAACTTTCTAAATTTAAAAATAAAATATCGATTTAACTTCTTAAATTATATATATATATATATATATATATATATATATATATATATTATTCAAAATGTTAAGTTACTAAATAAAAAAAACATCTTCTAACCTCCTAAGTTTCAAAAACAAATATCGATTGAAATAATAAATAATAAATTATTTTTAAATAATTAAATAATAAATTATTTTTTTAAATAATTAAATAATAAATTATTTTTTAAAAAAAATATTAAAAAAAATAAAATTTATAATTACAATTCCAACCAAATAGTAGAATTCAAAACTATAAAATTACAAAAGATTAAATTTTATTGGAATTCTAATTCAATTTTAATTCTTAATAATAAAGTGTTTACAAAACTTAAGAATTAAAATTAAACTCTCAATTCCAATACTAATTCTAGGATTACCAAACATACCTAAGGAAAAGATATATATTCAGTTAATATTTTATTTCAAAAACTTTAATATGTGATAGGGGAGGGAAATTGGGGAACATAATGGAAGAGAGAATAAAATTGCATCACATTATTGAATGGAAAAAGAGAAAAGTGTAAGGAGAGAGAAAATGGATAAATTATTTTATTTTTTTCAACATATAAGATTACGCCACAAATATTTGAATTTCATGGGGTGAAAATTTGAAGAAATTATATGAAGAGTATTATTTATTTATTATTTTTTTTTGTGAAAACGGTTGAAACCATTTTATTAAAATCCTAAAAGGTGGAGGGTCATAAATCAAAGCTAGACAAACATTAACTATGATTAAGGATGACAATCAAAAGACCCTAAAAAAACTAATTAGTAGCATTCATACATTATAAAAAATAGAGATTACAAACAAAAAAGACTACATTTAAACATAACCATCCCAGCCTGGGATTTTCGCATGCCATCTATTTTCATTGAGATACATTCTTCCCCTTCATCTTTCTCTTCCTCTAACGATAAAAGGAGATTGTATTGAAGATAATGATGTGTATTGTTGTTTCTCATTTTGAATTCTCTCTTTGTACAAGTCTGTTTGATTTGATAGAAAGAATTGTTTCTAAAATTTTCAAGATTTTTACCTTTTTTATCTTCTTGTCTTCCTTATGTTCAGCTTCAACATCAGACTCCGCATCTGTTTTGGAATATTCTTTATCGACTTTATAATTCTCTATTTCATCTTTGAAATTCTCGGTGTTTTCCTCTTGAATTTCCTCAACAACAATTTGAGGTTCATCTTTCATTTTCATCATAATCATTTGCATTACAGAAAATTTTATTTTCCTCTTCACCTTGATTCCCTTTAATCTCTTTCTTTCGCTACTTTCCTTTTACTCAGAATCCTTCTTTCTTTCTTCCTCTGTATTTTCCTCATTTTTGTCTTTTTTATCACTATTCTTGACTTCCACAATATGCTCTTCCATTCTTGATTATATCGTTTCATTTTGTTGTTTTTTTGCTTCCTGGACTTTCATGATTTTCTATTCTTCCTCAATTGTTTTTGCACATTTAATACTAACATGTTAGAAAGTATTGTAGAAAGAACACCTGTTTAGCCTCCATTCATGTGAGATTTCCATGACTGTGCTATTTCCCTTCCTATCAACAACTGCCATGTTCTTTGGCAGTGTACTTTGAGGATGCACTTCAATGCTTATTCTAATAAAAGTAAGGTTCTCTCGTCCCTATGTAATTGGGTCCATATATAATAGTTTCCCAAATAGACTAACAAAGTGACTTAGAGCTTCTACATTATACATGTGTGTTGGGATGTTCCTAAGTTTGAACCATATTGGGGTTGTTTCCTTTGGCTTGCTTAGAAGGCTCAATTCTTCAGACCATCTCTCCAACTTCATACAGTTGGATCCAATATAAGTATGCCCAATTTTCAGAATATCATTCAAGTTCATTTCCTTTTGAATTGTAGAAATAGAGATCATGGATGTTTTGTAAAAACCTTCTCCAGTCTCTTCTGCACCCATTGTTTCATTAATGATTCCTTAGAATCTGTGAAAGATACACGGTTCATTCCTTTGTAGTTTCCAACAACTACATTTTCTCATTTTTTTGACGCATTTTTCCTCTACTTCAGTGGGCAATTTAAATTCAAAAGGAGAGTTGAGAATCTCAACTTTTATTTCAAACTTACCCAAGTAGATTTGACCTTTGTATGCATGATCTTCTGCTCTCTTTTCTGCATTCTTTTTCCAGACTTCATTTACCTTAAGTTGGAATTGCTCATGATAGTATATGTCTTTGATTTTGGGGACTTCATTAGCTCCCTCATTGTTTTGATTGAACAGTTCACTATCTTTTCGTATTCTTCCTTCTTCAGTAGGTTAGAATCTTGAAGATAATGTATATTCAATTGGACGGTTGTTTGTTGTATTTTCTATTTGTTGAACACAATTTCGTCTTTCTTTGCATGCATTAGTAGCTTTGTGATTTGAATTTTAAGTCCAAATATGTTTGCTATTTCATTATACCGAACCTTCCATGTTCCTTCAATTGTACAGGTGCGCTCTTAGTCTGTAATAACGCATTAGGCCACCAACAAACGTTTTACTTTGACTACGAAAAGCTCCAAATAGAGCAGCAAGGTCCCATGTTTTCCTGCTGCACTTTCATCAGAATTTAATCAGTAATTGGTTATTTACCTTTGTTACATTCCTGTTTTTCATGGATAATTTTTTCAGCAATTCTATCGGTTTCTTTTTCACCTACCTCCCTTTAACCTTCCACATCAAATTATCTGACTTCCTTATTCTTATTTCTTTTCTTTTTCCCATTTTGATGAATAACAAAACACAACAACAAAATTGAGCAATAATAGAATAAGGTACACTAGAAACCCTAATTATTACAAAATATGGAAAACTAGAAACTCTAACCTTACAACCAAGCTTTGTAGATGAATGATCAATCTAGTTATTAGAGTCGATACCGTGTCGTTCATGCCGATTGTGTCGATTGTGCTGATCATGTTGATCGTGTCGATCGTGATTCGTGCTCGTGCGCACATTCTTGATTTGACAAACGATTCTAAGCGACTAGCAACCGCGACCACAACAAGTGAAACCGCAACCTTGAAAGACTCAGCACTCGTGACCGTATCAACAAGTATATATGAGCATCCCGGACGTGAGTTGTCTTCTATGCAACGGAAGTGAAGAAACCATTGATCACTTGTTTGGGAGTTGCAGTATAGTATTAGAAATTTGGGACAAATTTTCTAAAAGCCTGAAGCTGATAAGTTTCCAAAGGAGAAACAGATTCACAACAAGCGTATTCAAGTGCGGCTTTAGAGTAGTAATTTACAACATTTGGAAGAAACGTAATGGAGAGTCTATGGTAGAACCCGCAGAAGTGTTGAAGAATTATAGAGACATAGTCTCGGATTGTGGCGCACTTGCGGGAACGTGGAGAAAAGTTCCAAGTAAGGAGTATATTTGTAATATTAGCAAGAATTGGAATTTACCGTTTACTAAAATCATTAGGAACGAAAACATTGTAATTAGATAGTTCATTTACGTTTTTGTTTTTATTCAGAATGATACAACTTTAAAATCATTCTAGGTCTGTCTAGAATGATCTCTTAAACTCGTAGTTTTTTTTCCCATTTTTTGGAATTTTTAATAAAATGACGCTAAGTCGTTTTCCTCCCCAAAAATATTCTTAATTATCAATTATTAAGTTTATTTATTATCAGAACCCAAACCCTCCCCACCTCTAAAAAGGAAGAGAAAAGCTTTGGAGATTCAAAAGCAAGAAACGTCGCTCGTCGATTGAAACACAATCAGCACGATTGGCACGGTCGACACGATCAACACGAACAGCACGATCGGCACGAACAACACGATCGGCACGAACGGCACGATTCACGAAGTTAGTGATGCTAACCCTAAAACTATTAGAATAGCATCGATATTTTTCTAGACGCTTGTTTCCTAGTTGTGAGCATCGATTAGTTCTCTAATCTTGGGTGTTTTTGGAAGGTTGTCTTTCGGAGCGATTTAGTCGTTAAATCTTTAGGGTTTCTGAATTGCATGTTTCTGCATTTACTCTTCTCTATTACTTTGTTATTCTCTTCAACAATGGGGAAAAAGAACAAAAATAAGGCAAAAGAAGTAAAAGAATTCGGGGAAATTGATACAGAGTAAAAGAAAGAAAGTGATGGTTGTAACAAAGCAGAAACAGAGTTCTGAGAATGTTGAAATAGAGCAGAAATAGAGTTCTGATAATGCTGAAATAGAACAGAAGGAAAATAAAGAAAATTCTCAGAAAAAAACTAAAATGACATAAAGTATTCAGGCAGAAGTCAACAAAGATGGAAAATGGAGGGTTGAATATAATAAAAGGGCTAATCTCTACCGACTAAATAATCAAATTTCGAAATTGCTATTTCATGCGAAGAAAGAAGAGATTGTTTTTAGCAAGGAAAAAACTTAACAGTTTATAGCCCAACTTAATATTCAATACCTTTAGAACTGGAATTTACTTAAAAAAGAAGAATATGATAAGATAGTTAGTTGGTGTGTAGAGACAATGCGGGAGCTAATGAAGTGCCCAAACACCAATAATTACACTATCAGAAGTAACTCCAGTTGGAAAGTAAATGAAGTTTGGAAGAAAAACACTGAACAGAAAGTTGAAACTCAGGTACAATATAAAGGCAAAATTTACTTGGGGGATTTTAAACCAAAGGTTGAGATTCTCAAATCTCCTTTTGAGTTTAAATTATCCCTTGAAGTTGAAGAGAAATGCATTAAAGACTGGGAATATGTAGTTGTTGGTAACTATATAGGAAAAAATCGTGTATCTTTCTTGGTCACTAAGGATGTCTTGCTATAGTAATGAGAGAACATTGGACTGGAAAAAGGTATCTGCAAATATCAATGATCTTATTTCCTAAAGTTCAAGAAGGGAACAAATTTGGAGAATATTCTGGAGTTGGGGCATACTTATGTTGGGTCAAACTTCATGAAGCCGGAAAGATGGTCTGAAGGATTGAACCTACGTAGAAAATCGAAAGAAACAACTCAAATTTGGTTCAAACTAAGGAACATTTTGGCTCATATGTACAATGCAGAAGCACTTAGTCATTTTGCTAGTCTACTAGGAAAACCATTGTATATGGACTCAATCACGGAAGAAAGAGAACACATCACATATGTTATGATAAACATTGAAGTGCACCCTAGAAGTACTCTAACAAAAAAATGACGGTTATTGACAGAAGAGGTAAGCACACAATCATGGATATTTCATATGAATGGAGGCCAAACAGATGTGCATTCTGCAATACTTTTGAACATGTGAGTAATCAATGTGAAAAAACAATTAAAGAACAACATAAGATCTTGAAAGTTCAGCAACACAATTATAGCCTAAAAGTTCAGGAGCAGAATGAGAAAGTTTAGGAAAATAAAATTGAAGAATCATGAACTGGAAAACTTCTAGAGAAAACTAAAGATGAAGAAGAAGATGATGAAAATGTTGTGGATTCAAAAGAATGAGAAGATGAAAAATTAGAGGAAGGAGAAGATAAAGAATCAGATAAAGAAGAAGAAATAGAGGGTGAAAATGAAAAAGAATTAGAGGAAGAAAAATGTGAAGAATCAGGAGGATGAAAGAAATGGAAAATTAGCAGATGGAAGTGATAGAAAAGCAGTGGAGAAAAGTGAATAGGAGACTATAAAAGTAGATCGAAACAACTCAGGCAAAGTTAAAGACATTAAATGCGCAACTCAAAAACAAACATCATCATATGCAATAGTTTGATCAGTGATAGTAAAACCTAGAGTCAAATAAGTGAGGATGCGACATAAATATAATTGCTAGAATTCGAGGAATGCAAATTGGGTTTTGAGGAATGCAAATTGGGATTCTAAAGTAGAGTAAGAGTAGTCAAAAAGGAAGTTCACACCAGAATCAGAATTTTAAAACTGTAGGCCTTGTATGCTTTTGTTGTTTTTTACTATAATTTTTGTGTGTTTGATATTTTCAATAAGATACTCTAGGTCGTTGTTTGTCATCTTTTAATCAAAGATAGAGATTGCCTAACTTTAATTTTGACCCTCTCTCACTTTTGAGATTTTTAATGAAATAACGTTAAGCTGTTTTCCAAAAATAAAAAAGAAATTTATTTATTATCTATTTGGGTACAAAATAAACAACTTGTATACATTTTTGTCTAATTTAATTAATTTAGTTTATATATATATATATATATATATATATATATATATATATAAATTGGTCAGATTTTGTTTAATTAATAGGTTATGTATTGAAATTTTAATCATTAATTTAATAAAATCGATTATACAAAATGACTATTATTAACCATAAATAAAAGAAAAGACTATTAGAAATGAGTTTACCAATAAGAATTAATTGTAAAATGAAGGTTTTGATACCTTTGAATGAAAAACTATATAATTGAAATGCATAAAATATTATGGGATAATTTTTATTAATTAAATACATATGTTATAGTATATTTAAATTTACTATATCATACTAAATTAATTATTGTTGATCAATTTTTTTTAATAAATAATTAATTATAAAAAATTAAAATATCAATCACTCTTCCAGATAAGTACAATATATTTTTATTTCATAATAATTAATAATGGATTAAGAAAATCAAATCAAACTATTATAAAAGAATCTCTGCTAAATAATTAGATTGTCATTACAAATAATATAAAATAACATCTATAACATTTAAACAATTATATTGTTAAAAAAATACGATAATTTTTTTTAAAAATAATTATATCATATATATAATCATTATTTATTCATTCAAGATTATTATAAAGATATAAAAATTGTATGATAAAAAAATTATAATAATTTGAGACACATATATCTAAATTTAAAGTTTAAGACTCATTTAAAAAAATACACAATGTTGAACTACAAATAACAATTGGGCTATTAAAACTTTCTATTAAAACAGGTCATAAAAGAGAAAATATTTCAAGAATTAGAAAAAAAAAATCAAAAGTAAAAGAAAGATGTTATTATAATGTCTAGTTATTGTTTAATCAATCTATATTTAAATAGTAAGGAACTTAGGAAACCATTTTTAATATAAACTCTTTAATGGCTCTCAAGAAATATAATATTAATATTGTTTTTTCAATATTTCTAGTAACCTTGATAACATGGCAATTTATATACTATGTTTCTGGGACAACAAAGAGTTCAAAGGGTTTAAAGCACCAGGACACTGTTCAAACCATAGTGGGTCATTATAATTCTTGTCCAATTCTAAATTCAATGTATATATGGATTATTTATCATCTTTATTATATTTTCTTATATCATTTATTTTGTAGGGTGATGATGTGATTGATTGTGTTAACATGAATAATCAACTTGCATCCAACCATGGTCCTATAGTTGATAATACTAAAGATTTAAAGGTATTATTAATTTTGTTTTATTGATTGAATTTGTCAATTTTATTTTAAAACATTTAGAAATGTAGTGAAGCTCGGTTTGAACGGAAAAAATGTTAATAAATTTGTTAATATATATTAAGATATATTTTAGAACAATATTTCATCTATTCAATATTCATATGAAATATTTGATTCTTTCTTTCAAACATAGTTTGAGTTCCCGATCTAGTAAAATACTATAATGCATTAATATATACTAGGAAAAAGAAAAACAAATTAATCTTATACAAATGTTTGATAATTCAAATTCAACTAGACGGAACATAGCTCTTACTCCATCGAAATCAAAATGGAATCAATATCCAATGGACAAATATCTCAAGAATGGCAAAAATACGGAAAATGCCCAGAAGGAACTGTTCCCATTAGAAGGAGTACAAATTCTATCACTCGCAAACACCCTTCGCCTCATTTCAATAGTAGCTTATTTTTAAACCCTTACGAAGAGGTGCACGAGGTAATCAAAGAACTCAACTCAACTTTCATTTAATAAAGCATTCAAACCTAATAGCATTATCAATACAAAATATAACTTCAAAATTAAGCGATATATATTTAATTTTTTTATAGTATAAAGATTATTACCAACCTACAATAATTGCACTTTAGAAAAAATATTAATATTGTATATGTTGATATTTTATATCATTCTTTCTATTGTTCATTAAAGTACGCTGTAGTCCAAAGTTATGGTCGCTTATTTGGAGTGCAACGTTTACGGTATGGAAACCTGAAGTCGAGCCTAATGAATTTAGTTTAGCTCAAATATGGATTACTTCGGGAAATGGTTCAAACACAAATACCATTGAAGTCGGATGGATAGTAAGTATAAAAATGTTTCAACGTGAGAATTTAGAAATTATAGTAAAGAAATTAACCAGTTTTATTTTTGTTGTTGTTGATACTACCCAAGGTTTATCCAAGAAAATATGGTGATGATCAACCAAGATTATTCATATTTTGGACAGTAAGTAAGACATTTTTTATAGAATTATTTAAAATAATTTAACACAATTAAATATTATTTCACTACTTCTCTCTAAATAACATTACTTAAGTCATTAATCAAAATACTAAAATATCAAATATTTTAAATAATATTTTTATTTATTTTGTCATTATATATTAATACCTCCAAAATTTTTTACCCAAAATTTCTAATATCTTTAATATTATCACCGATCATTACGTTTTATATAATACATGTTATTTAAAAAATTTGAATCCGAACAAGCCTTAAGTGGGTGTGTATGTTAGGATTAATTAATTTAACCAAAAATAATCGTTAAATTGATAGAATTGTTTTATTTTTTATATAGGCAGATAATTACAATACTGGTTGTTATGACCATGATTGCGCTGGATTTGTACAAATTGATTTCAGCATTCAACTTGGTCAACCCATTTTTCCTTCCACTCTTGGAGGGCAATTAACTTTCCTAACAGTTATGGTCTACAAGGTAAATCTGACTAGTATTTTGAAACCATTCAAACGTATAAACTTTTAATAATTAATTTATTAAGTTATAACAAAAACAACTATAATATTTGATTCATTTGAAAAAAAAAGTTAAAATGTCTCAAATGGGAGCCTTAATTAATAGTTATTGGGCCATTTCAATTTAAATTATAGAGAATTATAATTGAAAAAATAAAACTGTATTTAATTGAAAATCTAAACCAGAAGATTGACTGATGGGTTGCGGCCTAATATATATTAATTATTTTTTAACAAATCTTTTTTTTACAGGATGGTGTGAATGGACACTGGTGGCTAGATGTAAATGGTATTCTCAGAGGATATTTTCCTAAGTATATCTTCACTTCATTGAGTGAATATGCTGAAAGAGTGGATTTTGGTGGAGAGATTCTTAATAAAGAAAATGAAGGTCACCACACAACTACTCAAATGGGAAATGGACTATATCCCAGTGAAACTAGAGCAAGTGTTATATCTCTAACTAGAATATATGACCAATACAGAAATCCAGTTGAAGAAATGCATGAAGTTTTGATCACAGCTGCTCAGTGTTATGGTGCATATATTTTCAGTAATGCTATATCTTATGGAGGACCCGGTTATTCTGCAATCTGTCCTTAAATTATATTATTTTGATGTAATGTCCTGCAATATCAAATAAGGTGATTAATTCATTTTCATTGATAATAAAAATAAATATAGATATTGTTAAATTACAAACTCCCCAGCTCTCGCACCAACAACGTTAACTTATTACAACTTATTGATACAATTTTTCTAAGCACTAAATTGACAAGTAAATATATATTTTTTAATATATATATATATATATATATATATTTTGTTGGTGCGAGAACTCGATATATATAGAGATAGATAGGTCTTCAATCGATACAATAACAATATTATATGAAACCAAATTAATAAAATTTTATATTTTAAAATTAAAAAATAATAATAATAGTTTTATAAATTACATAATAACTTATTTTTTATTATTTTTTAAAACACATTCTAATTAATAACTTCAGATATATACATGTGTATAATATGTTGAAGAGCTTGTATTATATTGGGTTTTGAATCGTTTTTAAATATATACAAATATATAATATTTTGATTAAAATAAAGCTTAGTTGAGATTTATTAAAGATAAATTATTAAAATAAATTTTTGTATTTAAAATTTAAAATTAATAAAAATAAAATATTTAGATATTTTAATAAATCATTTAAATAATTTAATGATTAAAATAATATTAATATGATAATTGTTTTTAAAACAATTATAAGAGAAACCTTAAAATAACCTAAAATATCAAACTAAGTAATATATTTATCACCTCCTAACTTTTGGGTCCCTTAAATATCACTATTTAGTAAATTAATAAAATTTTGCAAATACAATTTTATTGAAAGTTTGAGCATATTTTAATAAAAATAAATTATGTTTGAGTTTCAAATAAAATAACAATTAGAGAAAGTAAAAAATAATGAATATATGTTTAGTTTTTTTTTTTCAATAATACAATAATAAAATTACCGGATGCACGTCACAATTTAGGATTGTCTTCAATTTATTGGAAAATTTACACTTGAGTTATAAACTATACTCAGTCAACTTACCCGGATTAGAATTATAATCTAACAAATTAACATATCTAACATTTCTAATATATAAATAATTTAACTTAATCTAACATATCTTATCTATCATCTTATCTATCTAGAATCACTTCTAGATATATAATCAAACTTAATCTAACATATCTAACTTAATTTATATATATATATATATATATATATAACCTAACCTAACCACAGGAGAAAAAAAGAAAAAAAAGATAGACTAACCAGGCGACAACGGAGGGAAGAAGAAAGAAAGAATAAAAAAGAATAAATAAGAAGAAGAAAGAAAATTAGGTAAATTAAAGGGATATCAATAACCGTTACGTACATTAATGAGCATATGTAACTACATTGGCATATAGACGTTACATATACTCCTTGTGTACTAGTAACGACATTAAAAAGAGCCGTTACAAATCCCTTTAATTCGGAAAATGAAACGACAAACAACATATCTGTAACGTTTTTTTGGAAAATCATTAAAAATACTTCTATACTATTTGTAACGACATTTCATTAATTCGGAAAATGAAACGACAAACAATGTATCTGTAACGGTTCTTTGGAAAACCGTTATAGATACTTCTACACTATTTGTAACGACATTCCTTAAAACTTTTATTAATACCCTTGTTTAAAAAAATGGTAAGAAAACTATAATATTAGTAACGACCTTTCTACGAGCCGTTGCAAATACTATATTAGTAATGACATTATAAAATTGTTACTGATATTTAGTATAGGTAACTGCCTCATAGAGCCGTTACTGATATGAAGTATCTGTAACGGCCCTATATAACCGTTATTGACATTCGTTATAGACGGCCCTTTTTCTACTAGTGAATATCAAGAAAACAAAGAAAATATATTATCGCTAATTCCTTTTAGGTTACATGAGCTACCGTCCAAGTAGGCTTATACACAGATCCACCCTTTCTTGAAATGATGTAGCCGCAGATGGCTCGCCCTCCATTTCCCAACTATATGCTCTACCCATTTCTTACCCGCCTTCATTTAATCATGTAATGCGTCCTCTTGGACACGTTTCATCTAGTTATCCGAGCTTGCCTCCACAAAAAATGACAAAAAATAGAAATGAAAAACCTCTAAAGAGAATCTGGATGACATTTTTGTCTTTACTCTAAATTAAGCTTGTTAACTACAACAAAATATACTTTCAGCGACTCTTATATGCCAACCCATATTAAGCGTGAGTAAATATTAAAAGAAAAAATCTTTTGCCAACCTTTATATCTATACCACCACCTTTATTTTTTTATATACCAACTTTGTAACTTTATTAAAACCTTATAATTTAAATATTCTAAATATTAATAATTTTTATGTTTTATTTTTAAATTTTGTAAATATTGTAAATATTTTATTTAAATTTTTTATTTTTTTTAAAATTAAATTTGACTTAAAATTTTGTTAACATTAAAAATTTAATTAATATTTTTTATATAACATAATTTTTAAACTTTTTATAGTATTATTAATATATGTCTTTTATTTAATTATTATTTAAATTTAATTAAATTAAAAGTAAAATATGAGAGAGTTCATTAGTTACTGAAGTGTTAATATGACATTTATCCCACATCGGAGAAAAAAAAAAGTTTTTGGTATATAAAATATGAGAGAGTTCATAAGTTTCTGAAGTGTTTTTAAGGTTATAATGTGCTGGACTAAGGGTTCATCCTAAGGGTTTAGGGTTATGTTCATCAGGTACTTGAGAGATGAAGGGCAAATGTGATAATAGTAGAGATAAAATAATAACATCTAAAATGAAAATAGAAAAAAATAAATTTAAAAAAAATAGTTTAAAAATAAAATAGACTTTTAGCGACGTTTTTAAATTTTGCCAACGCTTAAAAATAAGCGTTGTTAAAACTTTCTTCTTTCGGCAACGCTTGTACCGACGCTTAAATAAACGTGGTAAAAACTTGCGCCCACCCTGCTTCTGGCGACGCAAGAATAAGTGTCGGTAATGTTTTTAGCGACGCTTTTAAAGGTTGGTAGAAGTCTTTTTAAGCGTCGCCGAAAGTCATTTTTGTTGTAGTGGCTAATTTATATACTAATTGTTGGAAGAAATCACAATGCTTATGCACCCTTTTGACTTATGATGGATACCAATTGACGTGTTATGTGGTAACCTTTGTGTATGCTAACATAGGAATAAATAAAACAGAGATGTTAGTTCTAAATATCCCTTATTAGGATTATGTATTTTTTTGTTAAAGGATAAGCGTGTTGGTTTTACCATTGCCATTAACCTTCTTGCAAAAGAATTGATTTTAGTTTCAAAAATTATTTAAATTGTTTTATAATTAATTTTGTTTAAAATTAATTTAAAACATGTATATAATTATTAGATGTATGAGTGATATATCTAAATAATTATTATACGAACCCAATATATGAATTATTCAATTAGTCAGATATAAAGAAACATGTAACGTATTGATTGAGTATAATCAACCTAATAGAGCTGAATTTAAATTTATTCAAAACTCTGATGTAATCTGATCTACAATCACACTTACCTAAAAATATGAGAAATGATAGAGACGATGAGATTGTAACGAAAGTATTTCCATGAAATCGACATGAGCTTCCACGTTTGCAGGAGAGAGAAATTAAAAAAATATTCTCTAAATTCATTTCCCGCTTATTGTCGTCAAATCGTTTCCCTCTCTCAAACCTCTGGAGCGAATATCGTCTCCAAACCCTAAACCTCACCTAGAGAGAGAAATTTTCTCTGGAGATTTATTTTCTGACTATGGGAACGACCGACACATCAATGCCGCCGGAGCTTCCGACGTCGGAATGATTTAAAATTTCTCCAGCAGATGCGTCTCTTTCCCCTTACAATCTGACCGAAGGAATTTCAATTTGGCTGGAGAAATCGGGAGATATCGAGATTTTAGTTTTTAGATCGGATATTTGGGTCATTGTCGGCACGATCGGCACAATCGGCACGATTTGCACGAACGACACAAACGAGGCTTAAACCCTTTCTTGTTTGAGTAATTATATTCAAGCCCCTGTTCCGGTGCAATTGGTTTCCAATCGTGTTGTTTGCTCCCACCCTTTGCGGTATAATTCCAACCTTTGTGGCTCCTTTGAAGATTATGCAGTGTTCGCTTGATCTTTCCAATGACTAGTACACACCCGTTAAGTTTTTTACTCGGGCAAGGGGCGTCCTTCAATTCCTCCCTAATGATCCTAAGAAGGTGCTGAAGGGGCTGTCGACAAGCAACAAGGCTAGGTCTGATAGACGAACTCGCAGGTCTCTTAACAATCACAGAAGCAGAAGCCAGAAATCTGTTAGGATTTGTATCTCCTAAATCCGACTTGCTTGAAAACAATCTGTAAAAAACACAAGAAAGAAGAACACAATAACACACAGATTTATAGTGGTTCACTAAAATTGAGCTACATTCACTTTAGCCACCACCAGATTTCACTATGAAGAAGAAGAAGGAATACAGAGATTTTGCCTCACACTTTATCTCTCTAGAATTGTCTTCACCATATAAACCCTTAATAATCACATATTTATAGGGTAAACATTCATGTAATAAACCTAAATAAATTTGGTCAGGCCCAAGCCCAAAAACCAAAAAGAAAACCCAATAAACTCTAATTAACAATGTAGAGTTTATTATAAGTGTAGGTTCCATAACTCAGCAATCTCCCACTTGGAGACTAACTTCATCATCTCTCGATCGGTGGCGGCTTTCTATCTGGTGTCTTAACGAAGAAGACCAAATGAAGTTGCACAAAACTTCAGTTTCTCATTTGTCACAGCTTTCGTCAACATATCAGCTGGATTCTCACTCCCAAGAATCTTCTCAAGAGATAATACTCTATCTTCTAAAGCTGACCGGATGAAATGATAACGAACCTATATATGCTTCGTCCTGCCATGATAAACAGGATTCTTCGCCAAATGAATGACACTCTGACTATCACATCGCAACACATTTCCCTCGTAGTCTTGACTCAATTCTTGCAAAAAGGGTTGTAACCACATCATCACCTTAGCAGCCTCTGTCACAGCAACATACTCTGCCTCACAACTAGAAAGAGCAACAATCTTCTGCAATTTTGAAACCCAACTGATTGCAGTACCTCTCAGAGTATAAATGTACCATGTTGTGCTCTTCCTACTATCAACATCACCACCATTGTCAGCATCAACATATCCTTTCAAACCCATATTAGACTTTCGAAAACACAAAGCGAGACCCGTACTTCCTCTTAAGTATTTTATTATCCAAATTACTACTTCCCAATGTTGTCTACCCGGGTTGCTCATAAACCTGCTAACAACTCTCACTGCATGTGCTATGTATGGTCTTGTGCAAACCATCGTATACATAGTACAACCAATAGCAAAGGTATACGGAACAATGGTCATGTAATTTTTCTCCTCCTGTATTGAAGGAGACTGATCTTTAGATAGTCTGAAGTGACTAGCTAAGGGGTAGTAACTGGTTTTGCATCATACATGTTTAACATACTAAGAACTTTCTTCACATATTCTTCTTGTGAAAGCTTGAGAACTTCTTCATCCCTGAAAATTCTCATCCCAAGTATTTGTTTAGCAGCACCCAAATCGTTCATTGCAAACTTTTCAAACAACTCTTTCTTGAGCTTATTAATCTCATACAAACTTGCTCCAGCAATCAACATGTCATCAACATAGAGAAGCAGAATATTGTACGATTTATCAAACCCCTTAATATAACAGCAATTATCAACTTCACACCTTAGAAAATTGTTACTTTTCATGAAGTTATCGAACTTCTTGTACCATTGCCTTGGAGCCTGTTTCAAACCATACAGACTCTTCTCAAGCTTACACACAAGCTCATCTTTTCCTCTAATGTCAAATACTTTTGGTTGTTGCATATAAATCTCTTCATCTAAATCACCATGAAGAAAAGAAGTTTTGACATCCATTTGTTGAAGATGAAAGTCTTCTTTCACAACCAAACTCAAAATAGTTCTGATTGTCATCAATTTAACTATTGGAGAGAAGATCTCATTGTAGTCAATACCTTCTTTCTGTTGAAATCCTTTCACAATCAATCTTGCGTTGTACCTCATGGTTTTATCATGTTCTTCTTTAATCTTAAAGATCCATTTGTTGTGAAGTGCTTTCTTTCCCTTTGGTAACTCATTGAGCTCCCAATTCTGATTCAACATCAAAAGTCCATCTCATCTTTCATAGAAGACTCCCACTTAATCGATTCAACATATTGTATTGCTTCCTCATAACATTCATGTTCACCTTTATCTGTCAACAAGATATAGTTCAGAGATGGAGACCACCTCTCAACTGATTTTCGATTCCTTGATGATCTTCTTAACTATATAACCGGTGTTTGCTGATTTACCTCTGGGGCCACGTTCTCAACGATTGCATCTTCAACAACACATTGTTATTTTTCGACAACCGGTATATATATTAAGCTAAAAATTCTCTCAAATTGACTGTACCAGTCTCTTCCAACTTGAAATCACCATCTGATGTCTTCCCAACACAATCTTTATAGAGAACCTGTTCATTGAAGATAATATTTCTGCTACGAATGATCTTTCGATTTTGGTTATCCCGCAAACGATAACCAAACTCGATATCACCATAACCAATGAAAAAACATTTATTAGACTTTGGATCAAGCTTTCTCCTATCACATTCATTAATATGAACATATGATAAACAACCAAACACTTTCAAATAAGAAAGGTTTACCTTTATTTTACTCCAAGCTTCTTCAAAAATTCTGAATTCAAGAGGACAGAGGGTCTCCTGTTTATCAAATAGGCAGCATTATTAATAGCTTCTGCCTAGAAGGTTTTAGGCAGTCCTGCATGCAATCTCATGCTTCTAGCACGCTCGTTCAATGTTCGATTCATTCGTTCAACTACTCCATTCTCTTGAGGCATTCGGACAACAGTCTTCACCATACTAATCTCATTCATATCACAATACTCTTTGAAATCTGAATTGATATATTCACCTCCGTTGTCAGATCTCAAACACTTAACTTTCTAATTTGTTTCAATTTCAACCAAAGCCTTCCATTTCTTGAAAATAACAAATACTTCAGACTTGTGCTTCATAAAATATACCCATACCTTTATTGTTGAATCATCTATAAACGTCACGTAGTATTGTGATCCGCCAAGAGAAGAAATAGGTGCAGGTCCCCACACATCAGTGTGTACTAACTCTAGTCTTTCTTTCTTGAGCTCCTTCCCAATCTTTAAGAAATTCACCCGTTTCTGTTTTCCAAGAATGCAGTTTTCACATAACTGATGTTCAACAGACTTCAGTTTTGGAATCTGTCCATTCTTCAAAAGAATTTTCATTCCTTTTTAGCTCATATGGCCCAATCTGCAATGCCACAGCTCACTGTTCTCCGAGTCATCAACTACAACAACAATTGTTTCTCTGCAAGTTGAAGTCATGTATAACGTTCCAGTTTTGTGACCTCGAGCAACAACTATTGCTCCTTTAGTCACCTTCCATGCACCATTTCCACAACTGAAATTGTCACCTTCTTCATCAAGTTGTGTAATAGAAATCAGATTGCACATTAAACCTGGAATGTGTCTCACCTAATTAATCTTTCAAACAGAACCATTTTTCATCTTCAATTTGATATCCCACATGCCAACAATATCCGTGGCTCACCATCTGCGAGATAAACTTTCCCACAGTTTTCAACCATATAACTCTCCATTAATTCTTTGTGGGCAGTGGTGTGGAAAGACGCTCCCGAGTCCAAAACCCATGAATCTATCGGGCTATCAACAGAAAGAAGTAACGCATCAATGACAGTTTCTGTAACAACGTTGGTTGTATCATTTTTATCATCACTGTTTCTCTTCGGTGCTTTGCAAATCCTCTTCAAATGACCCTATTTACCACAATTCCAGCACTCAAATGTCCGCCCAGACATGGACTGGTTCCTCTTGCTCCTCGACATAGATCTGCTCTTACCTAGGTTGAAATTTCTATCATTACCTCTTCCCATATTTTTCACATTCAGAGCAGAACCTTTGAACATTTCACCAGTATCAATTTTACGAACCTCTTTAGCAAGAATACGATCTCTAACTTTAACAAATTTCAGTTTAGCATTTCCAACGGAATTACTAATTGTTGCCCTCATAGGTTCCCAACTATTTGGTAGAGATGCTAACAATATTAGGGCACTAACTTCATCCCCAAAATCAATCTCAACAGATAGCAATTGATTCACAATTGTATTGAATTCATTCAAATGAGTAGTGACAGAAGTACCATCAACCATTCTTAAGAAAAAGAGTCTTTTCATTAAGTGTACCTTGTTGTTAGCAGATGATTTCTCATACATATCAGAAAGAGCTTTTATCAGACCCATGGTGGTCTTCTCCTTTTCTACATTGTGAGCAACTGTCTTGGCTAGCGTCAATCGGACAACTCCCAAAACTTGTCTATCAAGAAGTTTCCATTTAGTTTCATCCACCTTCTCTAGTTTCTCACTCAAAGGAACATGAAGCTTCTTTCCATAGAGATAATCTTCAATCTGCATTCTCCAGAAGGCATAATCTGTCCCATCAAATCTTCCAATCCCATGTCCTATATTGTTCTCACTTACCATTGTTTCCAATGCTCAGATCTAGCCTAGATGCTCTAATACTAGTTGTTAGGATTTGTATCTCCCAAATCTGACCTGCTTGAAAATAATCTGTAAAAAAACACAAGAAAGAAGAACACACAGATTTATAGTAGTTCACACAAATTGAGCTACATCCACTTCAGCCACCACCAGATTTCACTATGAAGAAGAAGAAGGAATACATAGTTTTTGCCTCACACTTTATCTCTCTAGAATTCTGTCTCCACCATGTAAACCCTTAATAATCACATATTTATAGGGTAAACATTCAGGTAATAAACCTAAATAAATTTGGTCAGGCCCAAGCCCAAAAACAAAAAAGAAAACCCAATAAACTCTAATTATAAGTGTAGAGTTTATTATAATTGTAGGCTCCATAACTCAACAAAATCATGGATGAAGTCCTAAAAAATGTAGAAGATGCGCCTATTGATTCTATGCCAAATACATCATCGGGTATGAGTTCTTTTCCACATACTGATGAATTATATAAGAATAGTTCTATTGGGGATTCATACTATAATGATATGCATGTTCATAATAGAAATGATAGGATTGAATTGATAGGAAAAGATAGTGCATATAGAAATGATAGGACTTTAAATCTAGAAATATCTGTTGTTATTGGAATTGCTGCACAGAATGGACCGTTAGGGTCGCTGGTTGGTACCCTAGACCTGACCGGTCATTCTGCTAGGAAATTGGATTTGAAATCTTGTTTGAATGAAACTGATAACAATTGAGTTGCTTGTGCTGAAAATTCGGTCCCAATGTTGGAGATAATCTGTCAAAAGGGCTCTAAGGTAATGTAGGAAAATGACATAAATTGTACAGGTTTATCGGGTCCTATTGAAAGCTCAATATTGGGGTTTGTTTCTGCATCGGGTGAAAACATGCTGAGATCTATGTCTGTTTTAAATGATCCTACTGAACTTGGTATTGGGGTTCCTATTGAGGAATATATGATAGGGCTGAATAAGACTGTTGGTCGAGAATAATCAGTAGGTTCAAAGAATATTACAAGGTTGGGGTTAGTTTCAGAAACAAGAAAATATGACAGTTTAGGTTATTCAGGTGCAGAGAAAGATCAGAAAACAGAGCTTACCGGTCCTTCTAGAGAGGATGCTGAATTGGGAAAAATAGGTCAAATTGAAATTGTCTCTACAGAGTTGGAGATATCCGCTGCTCTACTCATAGTCCATTGGGTCCAAAGAAGGACATAATTTCTCTATTATTTCTCTCCCTTTCATCATTCCCTAAGCTATTAATTTTAGAAAACATATTGTATAAACCATAAAACAGAATTATTTAATAATTTATCTTAATACATGCACCTCTTTGAAGAAACCGAAGTTGAAGATCGATATTTGTTGAAGAAGATCAATTATAAAGAATACTATGTTGAAGATGAAATGAGGCTTTCGGCAACGTCAAATGATTGAGAGTTTTGGCTAGATTATTGTTGGTATTCTATGTGATTTCTATAGGGATTCAACGAGGTTGGTAGACAATTTAACGAGCTTGCTAGACAATTTCGGGAGGAGCGATTGTAGGAGAGCGTGATTCACGTCTATAGTTTGAGGTTGAGGGAGGGTGTGAGTCGGGGAGAGAGAGAGGAGAGTTAAAATGAATGATAAATATTTATAAGTCCCCGCTTATGTTTTAGTTTTGTTAATTGGCACAAAAGATTTTTATGTGGGAATATTAAAAATTTTGGACTAGAGAAATTTGTAATTGTTTTTGCATTAAACATAAGTTAGCGCGAATAATTTTGATTCAAAAGGGTTTACACCTACTTATGCATTAATCTGAACTGAGCGTTGAATAGTAATATTTCTTGCAATCACTAATATTCACGCTCATTGTAGTAGATATTACAGATCCAATGACATTTTGCGTAATTTATTTTCAATTCTCAGGTAGAATTATTCATATTTTTCTAACAACTATTTATGAAATAATCTTAACTAAGTACTGAGTTGCAATATTTCTCACAATCAATCATTTTTACACTTGTTATACTAGATATTGCAGATCCAATATAATTTTGTAGAATTTGTTTTTCTCTCGGATATAATTATGCATATTTTCCTAACAACTATTTATGCATTAACCTTAATTAAGCTCTGAATTGCTATATTTATCGCAATTACTCATTTTTCATACTCATTGAAGATCCAATGGTATTTTGTATAATTTATTTTCAACTCTCGTGTAAAATTATGCATATTTGTCTAGCAACTATTTATGCATTAACCTTAATTGAGCGCTGAATTGTAATATTTCTCCCAATAACTCATTTTAACAATCATTGTAGACATTATTGTAGATTCAATGCCAATTTATGTAATTTATTTTCAAATTACACCACTAACAAATACTACCATGTTCAAATACTTATTTTCATTCACTAAAAGTACAATATTGCATAATTTAATTTCGAAAAAGGGTTTTCAAACTCGATAGTCGTGTCACATAATTCATCTTCCTCTCGAGTGAGATGATAAATTAAAACGGTAGGTGAAACTAGAGTGAATTTAATATTTTCTTTTTAGACTATTTTTGACTTCTTTTTAGAGTCGTCATCAATTTTATTTATCGAGAAATTAGGAAAAAAATATTATGTGTATTCAAACGCGTTTAAGAGATTTTGTTCTTATTTTGGTGCTTGGTTACACGTTCTTACTTTAAACTCTTGATTGCTTAAAGGAATATCATTTTACACTTTATTTATTTATTTCATCCTATAACATGAATCTAAAGGTGAATTTAAATATAAACATGTGTCGTCTATGTTATTGTGATAGATTCTATGTCTAAACTATAAGAAAAATGTAAATACTTGTAACCGAGAAGCGTTACACGAAATTGGTACACATTTTAAAAAAGAGTCTAAGAACACACTCTAATAGACCCCAACACGAACATAGAACTCTAACTTCAAAAGTAAAAAATCTTGGGAGCTCCAAGAACAACAATAGTTTTTTTATGATTTTTTGCTCTACCCTCTCCCTAGCCTCGATCGTCTACTACATATGATGCATTGGACGTGTTAAGGACAGCCTTGTATCATGTGAACACCGAACAACTTTAATTCCCCAATTTCCCAAAAATATTTCAAACATTCCTCAGACAAACTGGACATATTCAGTCCCTAGTTTCATGCAAGGACTTGCGGGATTCGTGATCATTTCCCTTTTTAAATGAAGGTAAAAGGTGTAGGAAAACATTATAAACAAAATCATTAAAAATGAAAACATTGTAATCGGATAGTTCATTTACATTTTTGATTTTATTCAGAATGATACGACTTCAAAATCATTCTAGGTCTGTCTAGAATGATCTCTTAAGCTCGTGGTTTTTTTTCCCGTTCTTGGGAATTTTTAATGATATGACTCTAAGTCGTTTCCCCCCCCACCAAATGGTGGAGGAACGGAAAAGTTGGCTATTTCTAAAGATGAAAAAAGTTCATGTTGTCATCGTTGTTGTCTCGGGGAAAAATGCCAAAAACTCGAGTCGCGTTGCACACTCTTCTTTCGCCCGTGAGTGTCCCGCAATTGTTGACTACGTTTGAAGCCCGATTGACCCTTCTTGGTATCGACGGGCATAGGTGTTGATTTGTTACACCTAGGTCAAATAAAGACTAAAATTTTAATGTAAATTATCCAACAAACAAGCAAATAATAATAAGTAAAGAAAATGATCAAATCGAGCAAACCAATGAAACAATGTCGACATTAAAATTTGTTTTTGTTAAATATAAGTGATGATAAGTGATGAATGACCATCAATTTGACACTTAATTATAATAATTGAATATTATTATTTTGAATTAATAACGATAAATTTTTGTTTCTTAAAGTGAAAATTGATTGCTAACCTCTAGTCCTTTACATAGAGTTTTTTAAATATCATAATTTATTTAAAGAGAAATTATATTAGTTAATCACATTTCAAAACCTCAATCCGAATAAGGCCTAACTAGTATTTTCAAACAATTCAAACGTATACACTTTTAATAATTATTTTATAAAGTTATAATAAAAAAAACTTATATTTTATTTATTTGAAAAAAAAAGTCAAAATGTCTCAAATGGGAGCCTTAATTTATAGTTATTGGACCATTTCAATTTATATTTATTATTTTTGAACAATTTTTTTTTTTACAGGATGGCGAGGATGGAGACTGGTGGTGGGTATACTTTAGTGGTGTTGGCATAGGATATTTTCCTAAGAATCTCTTCACTTCATTGAGTGAATATGCTGAAAGTGTGAATTTTGGTGGAGAGATTGTTAATTCAGAAAATAAAGGTCACCACCCAACTACTCAAATGGGAAATGGACTATATCCCAATGAAACTGGAGCAAGTGTTAGGGTGTAATTCTTCATAATGATACTATGTTTTATGGCGGACCCGGTCATTCTGCAGCATGTTATTAAATTATATTATTTTGATGTAATGTCTTGCATTATCAGATAATGGGTTAAATTCTTTATTTCATTATAATATATATATATATATATATATTTAGAAACGATTAAAAATATTTCATTAAAATCCCAAAAATTAGAAGGTCAAGAATCAAAGTTATACAAACTTTAACTATGATTAAAGGATGACAATCAAACGACCATAAAAAACTTGATCAGTAACAATCAAACGTACAAAAACAGATATTACAATCAAATATTACAAACTGTATCAAATCCTAATTATTCTAATCAGAATTTTTATTTTCATATCAACCTATTGTTTCAACAAGTTGTCTTCCTCTTCCTCTTACAATGAAAAGGGGATGAACTCAAGATCTTGATGAATACTGTCTATTCTCATTTTAATTTCTTTCTTTATATGAACCTATTCTAATTTGATAAAAATAATTATTCTTCAGGATTTCCTAGCTCTTCGCCTTATTGTTCTCAACTTGAATTTCGAGATCATTGTGTTCATTTCCTTCAACATCAGTTTTGAAATCCTTAGCAACTTTGAATTCCTTTGTATCAACCTTGGAATTATCTTCTTCCTCTTGATTTGCTTGAGTATATTCCTCTATATTTTCAACAGCAACCACTTAATCTTAATTTGATTGCGATTCCTCAACTATCTCTTCAACGTGATTAGGTTGAGGTTCCACCTTCTTCTTCGTACTGCTTTCTTCTTGTACAAAATTTTCTCTCTTATGTTTTTTTTCTTTAACCATATTTTTCTTTTTGATTATAGGCACCTCTATTTCATTTTCCTGCATCTTTACTTTCTAGCTTTTATGAATTTTCTGATATTCTTCCTTAGACAAATCATATTTTGGGCTTGCATGTTGGAAGATATTACAGAAAGAGCATATGTGTGGACTCCATTCATAAATGATTTCAATGATAGTAGGTTTTCCTTTTCTGTCTACTAATGTCATATAATTCGGCGGTGTGCTTCTAGGATGCACATCAATGCCATTTCTAGCAAATGATATGTGCTCTCCTCCTACAGTAATTGAGTCAATGTATAATGGTCTACCCAATAAACTTGAAAAATGATTAAGGGCTTCAAAAATTGTACATATGTGTAGGTATATTCTAGAGCTTGAACCATATTTATACAGTTTCTTTTGGCTTACTTAATAGGTTCAAGTCTTCGGACCATTTTTCCAACTTCATACAGTTGGATCCTATATATGTATGCCCATTTCCTAGAATTTCCTTCAAATTAGATCCCGTTTTGAATTTAAGAAAATATAGATCATGGACATTTGCTGAAATCTTCTCCAACCATTTTTCTTCCATTGCTTCAATAATGCATTTAAGTAATTGGGGAGGATACTCTATTTTTTCCTATGTAGTTTACCACAATTACATTTTCTCATTCATTTATACATTTTTCCTCTACTTTAGTAGACAATTTAAATTTAAATAAAGAATTCAGTACCTCCACTTTTGTCTGTGTATTGCCCTTTATAGACATGATCTTCTGTCTTTTTGCATTATTGTTCTTTCAGACTTTATTAGTTTTTCATGTCAAGTTGTTCCTGATAATATATGACTTAGATTTGGGAGTATTCATTAGCAACTGACCATTGAAGATTTTTTTCACATTCTTCTTTTTTTAGAAGATTCTAGTCTTGAAGATAGTGAATATTGAGTTGAAATTTAATATGGTTGTGATTTCTCCTTATTAATGACAATTTTGTCCCATTTTGTCATGCATAAGGAGCTTTATAATTTGATTCTTAAGCCCAAACAGATTAGCTATTTCATTATAGCATATCTTCCAAGCTCTTTCATTATCCCCTATTTTCTTGTATTCTTATCTACAAGAATTTCCCAGCAACAGTTAGAACAAATAGCTTACTTGTGTTGTTATTTTGATGTTCTTTGTGACTTTTTCAGCAATTCTTTCAATTTCTTTGACTGATGCTTCCTTAATTCTTTCCAACAGAAACTCTTTGACTTCTTTTGATTGATTACTTTTGTTTTTCCACTTTCCCATGATGGCAGAAATAGAGTAATAGAACAGAGTAATTGAAACTTTAAGATTTGATCACAGATAAACAACAATCGAGAGAAAATTTTAGCAATACTTACAAATGCACAAGAAACTCTAGACTATCGACATTTAATGACTGACTTACGGTGCAAGACAATATCGTGTTGCCCGAGCCGATCGTGTTGTGTTGCCTATGCCGATCGCGTTTTGTTTGATCAATGGTGATTTCGGTCCCAATTTGATGATTTACAACACAAAACAATATCGTGCCACCTATTCTGTCGTGCCTCTTGTGCCGACCGCGCTTCCTTTGATTTATGAAATATCCAGAGTTTTCTCTCTTCTTAGGGTTTATATATATATATATTACAGTGTCCAACTAGAGACAGATCTACATAAGAATTATACCGAGAGCTGAATTTAGCTAAATAAAAAATTATCTTATAGATATGTTCAAACCTTATTAAATATATATATATATATGTATATGTCGTTCAATTGCTATTTGAGGCTCAAACTTGAATAGTTTTCACTAAATGAGGCTCAAATTTTGAATTTTGTCATACTGGGCTCAAATATCAAAATTTTAGCAATTTGAGGATTTTGTGAGTTTAAGCATTGATTGTCAGTAAATTGAGAGTAGTTGGTTTTAATTGTCTTTTATGTAGTTAGGGTTATTTAATTATTAGTGGGCTTGAGGCTGTATGTATAAGTAATTTAGGGTTTCTAGGATTATTACTCCTTTATAAGGGTTGTTTGTAAAAGTTATACACAACACTTAAGACTCTTTAGATTTTTCCTCTTTAAAAAATATCTATTTTTCTGAGTTTCATTTCTTCATAATTGTTCTTAGAATATCTAATAGTCAAAAGTCAACATTTGGTATCAGAGCTAGGTTAAAGAACATGTCATCAACAAGATCAACCAAAGATGCGACGACAATGAAGATTGGAAGAGAAGGTAATGTGATGCTCTCATGTCCGTTGCTCACGAAGAGTAACTACTCGGTGTGATCGTTGATGATGCGGGTAAACTTACAAGCATAAGGATTGTGGGAAACCATTATGCTCGACGAAGTCGACGAACCGAAGGATAGAATGGCTCTCGCCGTCATCTATCAAGCACTCCTTGAGGACATCCTTCTCAAGGTGGCCGAGAAGGATTCCACCAAGTTAGCATGGGAGATTCTAAAGACAATGCATGTTGGAGTCGAGAGAGTCAAGGAGGAAAAAGTGCAAACATTAAAAAGATACCATTCGAGGCGATTCGCATGAAGAATGGGGAATCTATAGATGATTTCGCTATGAAATTGATATCCATTGTGACTGGTATCCTCTCGTTGTGAGAGAATGTGTAGGAGATCTCCATTGTCAATAAGTTTCTTAGAGTCTTACCACAAACATACATGCAGATCGTTACAGCGATTGAGCAATTTAGTGACCTTGAGAATATAACCGTCGAGGAGATCGTCGGTTGTCTCAAAGTCCACGAGTTGAGACTTCGCGGCTATGAAAACCAAGAGGAGGAGCACATATTGCTCACGCATGATGAATGGATGTCACGAATAAATAAAAATGGAGAAGCCAATTTTTCTCTATGGATCGTCCAGTCGCAACGACAACAGTGAAGATAATCGAGTTCGTGGCAAAGGGAAAGGTCAAGGGCAAGGTTGTGCAGAAAGTTCAACTCGACAAGAAGACACCAAGAACCACAAATACAATAGCATAGTGAAGTGTTACGCTTGTAAAAATTACGGGCACTACGCGTCTTAGTGCCCTAACAAAAGGTCTCACGATAAGGCAAATCTCAGTATTTTCTATGTCGAGGAGCCATCATTAATGTCTGTTGAGGTAGTGACAAATACTTTTCCCAAAGACGATGATGCAAACCTCACTAGCTTCTATGACGAGGAGTCGTTATTAATGTTTACTAAGGGAGTGAGAAATATTTTTCCGGAGACGAGAAGATAAGCCTTGAAGAGTTCATGCAAGAACCGTCCAAGGAGGAACTATAGGTGGTTTTCTCAATGAATAGAAAGTCATGGAGAAACTCCTCGCAAGTGGCGATGAGTGTAATCACACTTATGTGTGGTACCTTGACAATGGATCAAATAACCATATGACGGGCCATCGAGAGAAGCTCAATGAGCTTAATGAGAATATTACCGGAAATGTGATGTTCGAAGAAGGAAGCAAGGCTCCCAAGTGTCCTAATCTAGCATGCGGGAAAATCTATGTGATTAGAGATGTCGTATTTAAGGAGGAGAAGAAGTGGGAGTGGTGCAACGACAATAACAAGCTCGTACAAAATTCCGTGGAGTTTAGAATCCTACGAGATGTCTATGCGGAGGCACCGCTAGTAGAGATAGATCTTGTTAAATTATTATTGATCACCACTAACGAGCCAACAACATATCACGAGGAGGTTGTCGAAGAGTCATGGAATGAGGTCATAAATAAAAAAGATTGAGTCTATCAGGAAGAATAAGATATGAGAGCTCATCGACTAACCACCCGGTCACAAAGTGGGTTTTCAAGTTGAAAGGAGACAGTGAAGGAAACATCCTCAAGCACAAAGAAAGATTATAAGCAAAAGTCTATGTGTAGAAGCAAGGCAATAATTTTGAGGAGACCTTTGCACCTGTGGAAAAACTTGTCACAATCAGGCTAATTCTTGTCATCATAGCTCACCGTGGATGGGAGATTCACCACTATGATGTCAAATCAGCATTTTTCAATGGTGACATCGAAGAAGAATTCTATGTAACTCATCATGAAGGCTTCATAATCAAGAATAAAGAGCACAAGGTGTACATGTTATACAAGACTGTCTATAGACTACTCCAAGCACCAAGTGTGTAGACCACTTGCCTCAATAAGAGAATGATGCATATCGGCTTCGTAAAGTGTTCTCAAGAGTAGACTGTGTACATGAGAAACAATGGAGAAGTACTCATTGTTGACTTATACGTCGACCACTTGATCGTGACTTGATCAGGCATAATGGGTGTTGAGGAGTTCAAAAAACAGATGATGAAGGAGTTCGAGATGAGTGATCTCGGGCTACTCTCATACTATATTGGTATAGAGGTGAACCAAAATAAAGATAGTATCGAGGTGAAGTAGGATGCTTATATGAAGAAGGTGTTGAAATCGTTTGCAATAGAGGATTTGAAATCGAGCAAGTATCCGATGGAAGCAAAGTTGTAGCTCGAAAAGGATGTGGAAGAAAACTTAGTAGATCCGAAGGAGTATAGGCGTATCATCGGATGTCTCAAGTACTTGATGCACACTCGACCTGATATCTCTTATGTAGTTGGCATATTTAGTCGATATATGGAGTAGACTACCACTCTACACCAAAAAGTAGTAAAATACATTCTTCGTTATGTGCAGGGAACGATGAGCTATGGGATTCAGTTAAGAAGATGACGAAAAGTTGAAGAACTCGTTGGTTATACTGACAACGGCCTATCCGGTGACATAGACGATAGAAAAAATACTAGAGGGATGGTGTTTTATATCAATGGGAATTTGATCACCTAACAATCTCAAAAGCAATCACTATTGTTTTATCTTCATGTGAGGCGGAGTTTATAGAATCTATTGCAGCGTCGTGTCAAGGACTTTAGCTGAGAAACTTGTTGAGCAAGGTGCTCGGATATGAGCCAAGGCCGGTAACCCTTTACGTCGACAACAAGTCTGCATGAGCATTAATGAAGAATCTGGTGGTTCCTGGACACAACAAACACATCGACACTCATTTCCATTTTATCCGTGAATGTGTCGAGAACTAACAGATCGATGTAGAGTTTGTAAGTACTAGAGAGCAACGTGCAAACATTCTCACCAAGGAGCTAATAAGAGTCAATTCGCAGAGATGCGAGAGCTGCTCGACGTGAATAATCTTGAACTAAATCAAACTTACGGGGGAGATTGTGAGTTTAAGCATTAATTGTTAGTAAATTGAAAATTATTAGTCTTAGTTGTCTTCTATGTAATTAGGACTTATTTAATTATTAGTATGTTTGGGCCTGTATGTATAAGTAATTTAGAGTTTCTAGGCTAATTACTCATTTATGAGGGTTATTTATAAAAGTTAATACACAACACATAAGACTCTTAAGATTTTTCCTCCTTAACAAATATACAATTTTAAGAGTTTTATTTCTTCATAATTGTTTTTAAAAGATCCAATATTCAAAAGCCAACATCTTTCTCCAAATTGTCAAAACATTTGTCATATTATTTTATTGTATTATTTTTTAAAATTTATTTTTCACGTTTTTAAATTAAATGATATTTAGAGACATTTTTGACGTATTTTTAAAAAAATAAGTATTAATTTTGGAATTTACACATTTTAATTTGTCGAAATTGATTTGGGTGACTAAAATATGTGTAATTTAAAGAAACAATTGAGTAAAATTTATTTTTTACACTTTTAGGAGATTATTGAAACTGTTTTAAGGAAAGAGTAATGATAGAGAGCGGGAAAGAAATGACAAGAAAGTGTAGGGAAATGATGTGTCATTCCTTGAGTGGATTGAAAATCTAAAAATTCTCTCTCCTATTAAATTTTCAAACCACTCATAAAATGACACATAATTTCCCTACACTTTCTTGTCATTTTTCCCCGCTCTCTATCATTTCCCTTTAAGGAAAATGTGTATAACACATGCCTCAAATTAACATCTCAATTTGATGATTTCGTTCTTCGTATATTTTATATATTTGTTATATTTTATATATTTATTTTATTTCAAGACAATATTACTAATACTTGGAGCTCTCGGGATTTTTTACTTTTGTAGTTAATGTTCTATGTTCGTGTTGGAGTCGATTAATTGAAGTGTGTTCCTAGACTCTTCTGCAAAATGTGTACCAATTCGAATAACGCTTCTCGCTTAGAAGTATTTACATTTTTATTATATTTTAGACTTAAAATCTGTTAGAATATAATATAATATATATGTAATATATTATCACAATATTATAAATTGTGATAATATCATTAGAATATAAAATAATATATCTGTAAAATATTATCAAAATACGATAAATTGTGATAATATCATTATTATTTTATACTATTAGAATAGTTTCCTTATAAGTTCATTGTAATGTCTATATAATAGACAAAACCTATGTAACCGATAAAATCATTCAATACAACTTCTCTCCTCTCTTTATTTATGACATGGTATCAGCGCTTGTTATCGTTCTTGAGTCAATCAACTGATAGTTTTCCACCGCCTCCATCAATGGTTATCTTAACCATTGATGGAGGGCACTAATATTTTATTCATTTATTTTTAATAATGTCTTTTCTTTTTATATATTTCAGTTGATGTTTTAATATTCTTTGGTAATCATATGGTAATCATATTCTCTGAGTTTTGATTTTAGTTGTTGCTTCAGCCAAGCAAATTTATGTCCATGGGATTTGACCTATTCGTTAGTTTTATTTTATGCAACACATGGACATCCCCGTCATTGAATGGATTTTGAGACTCACGATTAACTTCGGAGTTATTTAGTTATTGTTTTACCCCAACATTTAATGTCCATGAGATTTGACGTCTTCCCTGGTTTATCAGTCAAAACATTAGCATCCTGTAACTGGCTGGAGCTCACGAGTTTCCGAAGATTGAAGAATACATTATCAAAATTTCAACATCTCGATCATCTTCAACCTCAAATTGTGTAAACATTTTTCATATTGAGTTTGAGGAGGGATGTTAGAATATAAAATAATATATATGTAAGATATTATCACAATATTATAAATTGTGATAATATCATTAGCATATAAAATAATATATTTGTAAGATATTATCACAATATAATAAATTGTAATAATATCATTATTATTTTATATTATTAGATTAGTTTCCTCATAAGTTCAATATAATGTCGATATAATAGACATAACCTATGTAACCGATAAAATCATTCAATACATCTTTTCTCCTCTTTTTATTTCTAACATAATCTATGATAATAACGTAGATGAATGCTCATATGCACAAATTGATACCAAAACTAGACATGTGTTTATGTTTCAATTTACATTTAGATGGATGTTATAGGATGAAATAAATCAAGAAGTTGTAAAATAATATTTTTTTAAACGGTCAAGAGTTTAAAATAGAGACCGCATAAATAGTTTTTAGGAAAATATGCATAATTTCACCACAAGAATTGAAAATAATTACACAAAATTCTATTAGATTTGCAATATCTACTATTTTATATCAAATATGATGTATAAATTATATAGCTAATAGTAAAACGATAATAAACATCATATTATAACACTATATTATAACATTATTAGTATAATTTATATCTCTTTCTACCATCGACAAAACATTACTATTGAGACAAGTCTATAGATAAATTTTAATTTTATATTTTAGACTTTCCCATAGAGAATCTTAGTCGATTTATAAAAGAATATTAGGTTAATTTGATATATTTTTCAAATTTCCTACATAATTTGAAGTTGTAAAAGATTTAATCAAACAAAATTAAGTATAAAAATATAAACCCAATAATATTTATAGACAAATGTTTATTTATTAAAAAAATATTAAAATCAAGTTTATAAATATTAATAATAAATAATTTTTAAACTAAAAAGTGTGGCATGAAATGGGCAATAATTAAAAAAAATATTTAATAAATATAATTAACAATAAAGAATAACTAAAAAATAGTAAAAGGTTTATTTTATTTATTCATATACATATTTCTTTCTCATATTTTAAATATATATTATAATAATAATTTAAACTTAATATTTAACAAATTAAATATAATTTTAAAACAAAACTAATAATCTTTAAAATTTCAAAATTGTTAAAGTATTCATTTGATATATCATAACTCTACTTTGATTACATATTGAAAAACTTATATATTTTCGGTCCAAATTGAGTAAATATAGAAAAATCTGTTTTACAATATTGAGAAAAACCTGTTTTCTAATATTGAGAAGGCATCACCAAAATCTGTTTTTCTAAGATTGAAAAGAAATAGTTGATATAAAAACCTAATAAGAAGGTTTAGAGTTAAATTACTTAGATTAATAAAATAATTTAATTTTGAACAATATTGAAAATTGATCATTAAAATTGTTTTATAACATTGAAACAATATCAGTGTAAAAACTAGTGAGAAGGGTAGACTAAATTAAAATGATTAATAAAATAACTTAATTTTGAACATTCTTTTTACTTTGTATTATTTATTTTTCTTCCTTTTTTTATTATTTCTCTATAATTTTAACTTACCTATCTCATCAAAGTAGCCCAATAATAAGATTCGGTTTAAGATGTATCAAAATGTCACGATTCGATTTCATCTAAAAGTGCTTTGAGTTTAAACGGGTTCATAACTGTGTGGTTGTCATACTAGTTCTCCTTTATTAAAAAAATTTATAATACAATTTACAAGTAATACTTTTATACAATATGTTTGGACGATTGAAAATAGAATTGGCATTTGAATTTCAATTTCAATTACATGAGAATTAACATTGAATTACAATTCAATTTCTATATTTAGGAAAATTATATAATTGTAATTCAATCTCAATTCTTATATTGGTAAAAAAATAATAAATAAAATAATTTTAATATATATTATTTATTTTATTAAAATATTAATTTGACACAACAAATTAGGATAGATCAAGGTTCAAGAGTTTTATATATCAATTTTTATTAAAAAAATATTGTTTCAATATTTTAACTTCATATATTAAAAAAAATATCAGTTCGACATTTTAACTTCCTAAATTTAGAAGTAAAATATCGATTCAACATGTTAACTTCTTAAATTAATATATATATATATATATATATATATATATATTAGTTCAAAAGGTTAAGTTACTAAATTAAAAAAAAAAAATCTTCTAACCTTTTCAAAAACAAATTTCGATTGAAAACTTTAATCATATTTTAAATGATAAAATAATAAATTATTTTGTTTATAAAAATAAATTTTATAATTACAAATTTCAACCAAAGAGTAGAATTGAAAACTATAAAATTACATAAGATTAAATTTTATTGGAATTATAATTCAATTTTAATTCTTAATAACAACTATGGAATTCTGGGTGTTTTTCTCTTGAGTATCCTCAACAACAACAACTTGAGGTTCATCTTCCATTTTCATTAAAATCATTTGCATTACAGAAAATTTTCTTTTCCTCTTCACCTTGATTCCCTTTAGTCTTTTTCTTTCCCTGCTTTCCTTTTTCTCAGAATCCTTCTTGCTTTCTTCCTTTGTATTTTCTCATTTTTGTCTTTTTTTATCACTATCCTTGACTTCCACAATATGCTCTTCCATTCTTGATTCTTCCGTTTCAATTCTTTGCTTTTTTGCTTCATGGACTTTCATGATTTTCTATTCTTCCTCAATTGTTTTTGCACATTTAATACTAACATGTTGGAAATTATTACAAAAAGCACACCTATTTAACCTCTATTCATATGAGATTTCCATGACTGTGCTATTTCCCTTCCTATCAACAACTGTCATGCTCTTTGGCAGTGTACTTTGAGGATGCACTTCAATGCTTATTCTAATAAAAGTAAGGTTTTATCCTCCCTCTGTAATTGGGTCTATATATAATGGTTTCCCAAATAGACTAGCAAAGTGACTTAGAGCTTTTACATTATACATGTGTGTTGGGATGTTCCTAAGTTTGAACCATATTGGGACTGTTTCATTTGGCTTGCTTAGAAGTCTCAAATCTTCATATCATCTCTCCAACTTCATATAGTTGGATTCAATATAAGTATGACCAATTTTTAGAATATCATCCAAGTTCATTTCCTTTTGAATTGTAGAAAATAGTGATCATAGATGTTTGTAGAAACCTTCTCCAGTCTCTTATGCCCCCATTGTTTCATTAATGATTCCTTATAATCTGTGAAAGATACACGATTCTTTTCTTTGTAGTTTTCAACAACTACATTTTCTCATTCTTTGATGCATTTTTCCTCCACTTCAGTGAACAATTTAAATTCAAAAGGAGAGTTGAGAATCTCAACTTTTGTTTTAAACTCACCCAAGTAGATTTGACCTTTGTATGCATAATCTTTTGCTTTCTTTTCTGCATTCTTTTTCCAGACTTCATTTACCTTCTGTTGGAATTGCTCCTGATAGTATATGTCTTTGATTTTGGGAACTTCATTAGCTCCCTCATTGTTTCTTTTGAGTAGTTTACTATCTTTTTGTATTCTTCCTTCTTCAGTAGGTTAGAATCTTGAAGATAATGTATATTCAATTGGACGGTTGTTTGTTGTATTTTATATTTGTTGAACACAATCTCGTCTTTCTTTGCATGCATTAGTAGCATTGTGATTTGATTTTTAAGTTCAAACATGTTTGCTCTTTCATTATACCGAACCTTCCCTATTCCTTCAAATTTCTCATGTTTTCATGTTGCACTTTCTTCAGAATTTAATCAGTAATTGGTTCTTTACCTTTATTACATTCCTGTTTTTCATGGATAATTTCTTCAGCAATTCTATTGATTTATTTTTCAGCTAAATCCCTTAAACCTTTCATTACAAATTATCTGACTTCCTTATTATTATTCATTTTCTTTCTTCTCATTTTGATGAATAACAGAACACAACAACAAAATGGAGAAATAATTGAATAAGGTACACTAGAAACCCTAACTATTACAGAATATGGCAAACTAGAAACCCTAACCTTCCAAACAATCTTAGCAGATGAATGAACAATCGTGCGCACATTCTTGATTTGACAAACGACTCTAAGCGACTACCAACCGCGACCACAACAAGTGAAATTGCGACCTTGATGCCGTGTCGATCGTGTTATTCGTTCCTTTCATGCTGATCGTACCGATCGTGTCGTTCGTGTTGATCCTGCCGATCGTGCCGTGAAATCTCCTGATAAGAAAGAGTATTATTAATATATATGTGAGTATCTCCAGTAGTGTGGAAGATAGATCATTTAACCATTACGATAAATTTTATTTATAATTATATGTATGCATATATATTTTTATTTTTGTAACCTAATAAATATTAAAATTTTAATTTATTTCATAAAATTCACGAATAATATTTCCCTCTTTATTAATAACTTAATTTTTTTTAAGTATAAAAATTATTATTTATTTTTCTCGTGTCAACTATAAAAAAGAATCAAATAATAAAAAAATAATAATATTAATTTATATATATATATATTATTAAAATATTGAAAATATAACCAAAAAGGTACATTCATCCAAATTTTAGTTAAATATGAAATATAATGCATTATTAACTTAGTTGGTTAAAATATGTACTTAAGATTTTCTTAATTTGTAATATTGAAATTTTATAAAATATATTTTATTTTATTTTGTAAAATTAACTGTTTCAAGTTTATGAGCAATTTAATTTACCTTCCGATTCAAATATTCATTTACTCTCATATACATTTTCAAATTAACCAGAGAGTTCTCGACCCGATAATTTAGACACTTTTAAATTAACCTAATTATATATATAGTGGTGAAAGTAATAACACGCGAGTTTGGTGAAAATTTTAGTGAGGATAAGAATAAAAAATGATGATAAATTAATATTTTATTTGTTTTGAATAAATTATAAAAATTTATATTATAGGTAATGCTTAATTATATAAAATGGTAGGAATGCAGTTAGTGATGCAAAATGCGAAGGGGTAATAAATAGCTTGATGATGGTGATGAATTAATACCTGAATTAATACCAATTAGTGTGTAAAAATATATTTAAACTAAATACTTGAATTTCTAAACAACTTCTACATTTTTTTTAAAAAGTATTTTTCAAATATTTATTTTGTTTAAACAAGATTAGAAAATAAAATATTTTGTGTTTAATTATTTTTGTTATACTTTCTTTTTTATATTATTTATCTGTTTTTATTTATCCGTAGTTTATACTATATATGATAATTTTTAATTTATACATAATTTGACATAATTTTTGTTTTGACAGTATATTATTAATATATTCGTTATTATAATTATATTCCTTATACATTTTCTACTTAATTTCAAATTATTATCTATTGCGAATATTAAGAGATATTACATATTTTATATTAATTTAAATTTCTTAATATGTTCTGACACTATCCCTGGTATGAAAACAAGTCAATCATTCACAAAGAAGAGTTCAAAAATACACGTATCAGAAGGGACTTCGTAGTAACGAAAATTAGAGACGTAAAAGACGCGGACTGTGACTTGCTTTTGAGAAGAAATTCAGAAGGACAGGGGATACTAGATCATATTAGTAACATACAACTCTGAGACAGACCCGACGTTCATGAATGGAATGCAGAAGACAATGGGAAGCTGATCTCAAAGAGAATATGAAAGGTAATCCGAGAAAAAGCACAAAAAGTAGAATGTGCTCCTCTCGTATGGTCAACCAAGATCATTCATCGACACCAGTTAATCATATGGCTTTCCTTCTGGGAAAGACTGAGCACTCGTGACCGTATCAACATGTTGGTGTTCCTTGCCATTGCGGGCGGGTTTTAAATTCCGGGTAAACGGGTCAGGGTTTTCTCTTATGAAACGGGTTAGAGTATAAATATTTTTTTTGGGTATTTTTCTCATAACAGAGCAAATAGAGAGAGTGAATTACAGATCTAGGGTTTTCTGGTTTCCTTCTTCTTCTTGTTCTTTGGCTGATCTAGAGTGAGAGATTGGGGGAGCTTTTGATTGTGGAGTAGTCCAATCATTCCTAGTGTAATCACATCTTTCATTTGAGAGTAGGGCATGTAAGTTTCTACTATTGACATTTGTTTGATTTAGTGAAACTTATCCCTCCCGTGGACGTAGGTCGATTTTGACCGAACCACGTATATTGTGTTGTCGTTTATTACTTTGTCTTATTTCAGTTCTTGGTAATCTGTTTATCGTCATAGACGATTTGGAATCTGATTTTCTACAGGTTTTGATTTCTAAGAAGATCCATAGTTTTGCTGTTGCAAAACCCAACAGTGGTATCAGAGCAGTATTAATTGGTTATCTGTTTTAACATTGGAGCAGAGTGCTTTGCTGGTTATTTTGGCGAAATTCATAGAAGAGATCAACTGGTTTCTTCGCTGGTGTTTTTGTCAGTTGTTAAGGCAGTAATAATGGGGAAATCTAGACCTGATATGGTGAGTCTGAATGGTACAAACTACAGGCAATGGAAACTGATGATTAGTGATCTGTTAGTTTCAGATGATTTGAATGAAGCAATTGAAAATGAGGGTGTTAGACCTGAGACTACAAAAGAGGCTGATTGGAAAAAGATAGATAGAAAGGCCTGCAGCTTTATTCATTCCTGGGTTGGTTTAAATGTTGTGCACCATGTTGAGAATGAGACTACAATGTATGGTGTGTGGAGCAAACTTGAAGCTCTCTATGCTGGGAGGTCAGCAGGGAATAAAGCAGCACTGGTACGAAGGCTGGTGAATCTGAAGTACATTGATAATAAATCAATTGCTGAGCACTTGAATGAATTTCAAAATATTTTGAATCAGCTGAGTAGTATGAAGATAAACTTTGATGATGAGGTGCAAGCACTTTTAGTCCTTGGATCTTTGCCTGCAAGTTGGGAGACACTTATTATCACTCTCAGCAACTCAGCACCAAATGGTAAAGTCAACATGGAATTTGTCACCAGTTCCTTACTTGATGAGGAGAATCGAAAGGGGGATAAACCCTCTAAGTCCGATATGTTGGTGGCTGATAGAGGAAGATCAAAAGATAATAGAAGTGGTTCGAGCAGGGGAAAGTCTAGAAGCAAGTCTAGAGCTCCAAAGAAGGATGGTGCTTGCCATTACTGTGGCAAAATGGGTCACTGGAAAAATGAGTGCTGGAAATTTAAAAATGATAAAACGAAGGGTACAGTGAAGCCCAGAGAAAAGAAAGAACAGAGTGCAGATAAATCTGCTTATGCTTCAGATGGTGAACTGACATATGCTTCTAACTGTCAAGACTCCTGTCTTAGCAGATCTTCAAATGAAACAGCATGATTATGGTGAAGTTCGCATGGGTAACAGTGGTGTGTCCAAGATAGTTGGTCTGAGTGATGTTAGAATTGAGAGAAACATGGGCTGCTTCCTGACATTGAGAGATGTAAGACATGTTCCTGATTTGAGAATGAATTTGATTTCAGCAGGTAAGCTCGATGATGGAGGCTACCATAATATTTTCAGTGGTGGAGCATGGAAGCTAAGCAAGGGTTCATTGGTTATTGCACGAGGTAAGAAATGTTGTTCCTTATACAAGACAAATTTGAAAATTGTCTATGATGCGGCATATTCTGTTTTAATGGAGTCATCCTCTGAGTTGTGGCACAAGAGATTAGGTCACATTAGTGAAAAAGGACTGAATGTTTTGATCAAGAGGAATGAGTTGCTGAATCTCAAGGATGCTCATCTTGAAAATTGTGAGCATTGCTTGAAGGGTAAGCAGAACAAAGTCTCCTTCAGTAAGTCAAAAGTTGAACTGAAAAAGAATGTCCTTGAATTGGTCCATACAGATGTTTGTGGTCCTATGAAGATTCAATCCATAGGCGGTGCTTCCTATTTTGTAACCTTCATAGACGATGCATCTAGGAAGGTTTGGGCTTATGCTATAAAGTCCAAGGATGAGGTTGCAGCAAGGTTTGAGGTCTTTCACAAGCTGGTTGAAAGAGAGACAGGAAGAAAACTGATGAGGGTGCGGTCAGATAATGGGGGAGAGTACATAGGCTCATTTGATGATTATTGCAAAGAGCAGGGTATTCGACATGAACAGACTGTGCCCAAGACTCCACAACAAAATGGTGTGGTAGAGAGGATGAACAGAACAATGTTGGAACGGATGAGGAGTATGCTCTCCCATGCCAGGTTGGCTAAGCATTTCTGGGCTGAAGCCATGAGCACTACAGTGTATGTGATCAACCGTTCTCCCTCCAAGCCATTGAATAATAAGTGTGCAGAAAGCGTCTGGTCAGGTAAAAATGTTAATTATGACTATTTACGTGTTTTTGGTTGCAGTGCTTTTGTGCATGTTCCAAAAGATGAGAGGTCTAAGCTAGATGCAAAAACCAGATAATGCATATTTTTGGGGTATGGTGATGAAAAGTGGGGATACAGGTGTTATGACCCAGTTGATAAGAAGGTTTTGAGAAGCCGGGATGTGGTATTCCTTGAAGATCAGACTATTGAGAATTTTGAAGATGGTGAAAAGCTTGATGCATACATACGTGACCTTTCTGGTCTTGAGTTGTCTCATGATGTTGAGGAGACAAGGTCACATGTAGCTTCAGACTCAGATAGTGATGATGATGTTCCTCAGGTTCAAGCTGTAGGGCATGGAATCGATTATGATGAGATTTTCTCACCGGTAGTGAAGATGACTTCTATTCGGGTGGTGTTAAGTCTAGCTGCTTGTATGGATCTTGAGGTTGAACAACTTGATGTCAAGACTGCATTTCTCCATGGTGATTTGGATGAAGATGTTTATATGGAGCAACCTGAAGGTTATAATAAGAAAGGTGAGGAAAGCAAGGTGTGCAAACTTGTCAAAAGTCTGTACGGTTTGAAGCAAGCACCAAAGCAGTGGTATCTTAAGTTTGAGTCGTTCATGACAATCCATGGGTACATGAAGACGTCTACCGATCACTGTGTCTTTGTGCAAAAGTTTGCTTCTAATGATTTTATTATACTTCTCCTATATGTTGATGACATGCTAATTGTTGGGAGAGACAAGCTCAAGATTTCCAAGTTGAAAAAGGATTTGGCTAAGTCTTTTGAGATGAAAGACTTGGGTCAAGCAAGACAAATTCTTGGAATGCAGGTCATTCGTGATCGGGTGAAGAAAAGGCTATGGTTATCTCAAGAGAGATATATTGAGAAGATTCTAAAACGATTCTATATGGACAAGGCAAAGCCAGTTGCTTGTCCATTGGCTACACACTTGAAAATAAACAAGACAATGTCTTCCAAGGATGAAGAGGAAAGACAAGAAATATGCAGTGTTCCATATGCTTCAGCAATAGGCAGTCTGATGTATACAATGGTCTGTACAAGACCGGATATAGCTCATGCGGTTGGAGTACTTAGTCGTTTTCTTTCAAATCCTGGTAAGACACACTGGAAAGTGATTAAGTGGCTAATGAGATATCTTCGAGGGACCTCCAAATACGCTTTGTGTTATGGTACTGGAAAGTCACATGTTGAAGGGTTTTTTGATTCAGATATGAGTGGTGATATTGACACAATGAGATCAACTTCAGGGTATTTGTTTACTTTTGGAGGAGGAGCTGTATTATGGCAGTCTCGTCTACAGAAATGTATTGCTTTGTCTACTACAGAAGCTGAATATATTGCCATTACTGAATGTTGTAAAGAAATGAGATGGATGAAAGAATTGTTGAAAGAAATTGGCATTGCACAAGACAGGTTTGTGGTGTTTAGTGACTCACAGAGTGCTATACATGTGAGCAAGAATTCAAGTTTCCATTCACGTTCAAAACACATCCAAAGAAGGTACCATTAGATCCGTAAAGTGCTCGAGAAGAAGGAGTTATACTTGGAGAAAGTGCACACAGATGAGAACGGGTCAGATATGATGACAAAGGGCTTGCCAAGAGGAAAGCATGAGATATGTTGTGCCAAAGCCGGAATGGTTCTGGAAGAAGCGTCACGATGATGAATGTTTATAACAACATTCTCCCATGGCTCGGAAGGGGGAGAATTGTTGGTGTTCCTTGCCATTGCGGGCGGGTTTTAAATTCTGGGTAAACGGGTCAGGGTTTTCTCTTATGAAAACGGGTTAGAGTATAAATACTTTTTTTGGGGTATTTTTCTCATAACAGAGAAAATAGAGAGAGAGTGAATTACAGATCTAGGGTTTTCTGGTTTCCTTCTTCTTCTTGTTCTTTGGTTGATCCAGAGTGAGAGATTGGGGGAGCTTTTGATTGTGGAGTAGTCCAATCATTCCTAGTGTAATCACTTCTTTCATTTGAGAGCAGGGCATGTAAGTTTCTAGTATTGACATTTGTTTGATTTAGTGAAACTTATCTCTGTCGTGGACGTAGGTCGATTTTGACCGAACCACGTATATTGTGTTGTCGTTTATTGCTTTGTGCTATTTCAGTTCTTGGTAATCTGTTTATCGTCATAGACGATTTGGAATCTGATTTGCTACAGGTTTTGATTTCTAAGAAGATCCATAGTTTTGCTGTTGCAAAACCCAAAAAGTAAAATGTGCTCCTCTCGTATGGTCAACCAAGATCATTCATCGACACCAGTTAATCATATGGCTTTCCTTCTGGGAAAGACTGGGCACTCATGACCGTATCAACAAGTATATGAGCATCCCGGACGTGAGTTGTCTTCTATAAAACGGAAGTGAAGAAATCATTGATCACTTGTTTGGGAGTTGCAGGATAGTATTGGAAATTTGGGACAGATTTTCTAAAAGCTTGAAGCTGATAAGTTTCCCGAAGGAATGAAAAGAAATCAAAGAAGCAACACTACTCAAAGAAAAAGACATAGATTCACAACAAACGTATTCAAGTGCGGCTTTGGAGAAGTAGTTTACAACATTTGGCAGGAACGTAATGAAGGGTCTATGGCAGAACCCGCAGAAGTGTTGAAGAATTATAGAGAGACATAGTCTCAGATTGTGGCGCACTTGCGGGAACGTGGAGAAAAGTTACAAGTACGGAGTATAATTGGAATATTAGCAAGAATTAAAATTTACCATTTACTAAAATCATTAGAAACGAAAACATTGTAATCAAATAATTCATTTACATTTTTATTTTTATTCTGAATGATACAACTTCAAAATCATTCTAGGTTTATCTAGAATGATCTCTTAAACTAGTAGTTTTTTTCCCGTTTTTGGGAATTTTTAATAAAATGACGGTAAGTCGTTTCCCCCCCCCCCAAAAAAAAATTCTTAATTATCAATTATTAAGTTTATTTATTATCAGAACCTAAACTCTCCTCACCTCTAAAAAGGAAGAAAAAATCTTTGGAGATTCAAAAGTAAGAAACGTCGCTCGTCGATTGAAACACGATCGACACGGTCGACACGATCTGCACGAACAGTACGATCGACACGAACAACACGATCAACACAAACGACATGATTCACGAAGTTAGTGACGCTAACCCTAAATCTATTATAATAGCATCGATATCTTTTCTGGATGCTTGTTTCCTAGTTGTGAGCGTCGATTAGTTCTCTAATCTTGGTTGTTTTTGGAAGGTTGTTTTTCGAAGAGATTTAGTCGTTAAATCTTTAGGGTTTCTGAATTTCCATGTTTCTGCATTTACACTTCTCTATTATTGTGTTCTTCTCTTCATCAATGGGGAAAAGGAACAAAAATAAGGCGAAAGAAGTAAAAGAATTCGGGGAAATTGATACAAGCAAGAAAGTGATGGCTGAAATAAAGCAGAAACAGAGTTATGAGAATGTTGAAATAGAGCAAAAATAGAGTTCTGATAATGCTGAAATAGAGAATAAATAAAATAGTGAAAATTTTCAGAAAAAAAACTAAAATGACATAAAGTATTCAAGCAGAAGTCAACAAAGATGGAAAATGGAGGGTTTAATATAACGAAATGGCTAATCTCTACGGACTAAAAAATCAAATTTCGAAATTGTTGTTTCAAGCGAAGAAAGAAGAGATTGTTCTTAGCAAGAAAAAAACTCAATAGTTTATAGCCCAACTTAATATTCACTACCTTCAGAACTAGAATTAATTAAAAAAGAAGAATATGATAAGATAGTTAGTTGGTCTGTAGAGACAATGCGGGAGCTAATGAAGTGCCTAAAAACCAAGAATTACACTATCAGAAATAACTCCAGTTGGAAAGTAAATGAAGTTTGGAAGAAAAACACTAAATAGAAAGCTGAAACTTAGGTACAATACAAAGGCAAAATTTACTTGGGGGATTTTAAACCAAAGATTGAGATTCACAAATCTCCTTTTGATTTTAAATTACCCCTTGAAGTTGAAGAGAAATGCATTAAAGAGTGGGAATGTGTAGTTGTTGGTAACTATATAGGAAAAAATCGTGTATCTTTCCTGGTCACTAAGGATTCCTTGTTAAAGCAATGGGAGCACATTGAACTAGAAAAGGTATCTGCAAATATCAATGATCTTATTTCCTAAAGTTCAAGAAAGGAACAAATTTGGAGAATATTCTAAATTTGGGGAATACTTATGTTGGGTCAAACTTTATGAAGCTGGAAAGATGGTCTGAAGGATTGAACCTACGTAGAAAACCGAAAGAAATGGCTCAAATTTGGTTCAATCTAAGGAACATTTTGGCTCATATGTACAATGTAGAAGCATTTAGTCATTTTGCTAGTCTACTAGGAAAACCATTGTATATGGACACAATCACGGAAGAAAGAGAACACATCACATATGCTAGGATAAACATTGAAGTGCACCCTAAAAGTACTCTACCAGCAAAAATGACAGTTATTGACAGAAGAGGTAAGCCCACAGTCATGAATATTTCATATGAATGGATGCCAAACAGATGTGCATTCTACAATACTTTTGAACATGTGAGTAATCAATGTGAAAAAACAATTGAAGAACAACAGAAAATCTTAAAAGTTCAGCAACAGAATTATAGCCTAAAAGTTCAGGAGCAGAATGAGAAAGTCTAGGAAAATGAAATTGAAAAGGAACTGGAAAACATCTAGAGGAAATTAAATATGAAGAAGAAGAAGATGAAAATGTTGAGGATTCAAAAGAAGTAGAAGATGAAAAAATAGAGGAAGGAGAAGATGAAGAATCGGATAAAGAAGAAGAATTAGAGGTTGAAAATGAAGAAGAATTAGAGGAAAAAAATGTGAAGAATCAGGGGATGAAATAAATGAAAAATTAGCAGATTGAAGTGATAGAAAAGAAGTGGAGGAAAGTGAATAGGAGACTATAAAAGTAGATCGAAACAACTCAGGCAAAGTTGAAGTCATTGAATGCGCAACTCACAAACAAACAATATCATATGCAACAATTCAATCACTGATAGTAAAGCCTAGAGTCAAACAGGTGAGGATGCGACATAAATATAATCGTTGGAATTCGAGGAATGCAAATTGGGTTTGGAGGAAGGAAAATTGGGATTCTAAAGCATAGTAAGAGTAGTCAAAAAGGAAGTTCACACCAGAATCAAAATTTTAAAACTGTAGGCTTTGTATGCTTTTGTTGTTTTTTACTGTAATTTTTGTGTGTTTGTTGTTTCTAATGAGGAACTCTAGGGTCGTTGTTTGTCACCTTTTAATCAAAAATAGAGATCGTTTAACTTTAATTTTGACTCTCTCCTACTTTTGAGATTTTTAATAAAATAACACTAATTTGTTTTCCAAAAAAAAATTTATTTATTATTTATTTGGGTAAAAAATAAACAACTCAGTATACATTTTTGTCTAATTTAATTAATTTAGTTTATATATATATATATATATATATATATATATATATATATATATATATATATATATATATATATATATATATATATATATATATAAATTGGTCAGATTTTGTTTAATTAATAGGTTATGTATTAAAATTTTAATAATAAGATTTTAATCATTAATTTAATAAAATCGATTATACAAATAACCATAAATAAAAGAAAAGACTATTAGAAATGAGTTTACCAATAAGAATTAATTGTAAAATAAAGGTTTTGATACTTTTGAATGAAAAACTATATAATTGAAATGCATAAAATATTATGGGATAATTTTTATTAATTAAATACATATATTATAGTATAGTTAAATTTACTATATCATACTAAATTAGTTATTGTTGATCAATTTTTTTTAGTAAATAATTAATTATAAAAATTTAAAATATCAACCAATAAAGAATCAATTTCTTCAAGATAAGTACAATATATTTTTATTTCATAATAATAATTGATTAAGAAAATCAAATCAAACTATTATAGAAGAATCTCTACTAAATAATTAGAATGATTATCATAACAAATAATATAAAATAACATCTATAACATTTAAACAACTATAATATTAAAAAAATATAATAATTTTTTTTAAATAAATATATCATATGTATAATCATTATTTATTCATTCAAGATTATTATAAAGATATACATATTTGAATATTATAACAATAAGTAATGACGTAAATAAGTTCACGAACCAATCAATTGTTTTTTACAAGTTAGTATAGTATGTATGATACAAAAATTATAATAATTTAAGACACATATATCAAAATTTAAAGTTCAAGACTCATTTAAAAAAAATACACAAAGTTGAACTACAAATAACAATTGGGCTATTAAAACTTTCTAATAAAACAGGTCATAAAAGATAAAATATTTCAAGAATAAGAAAAAAAATTCAAAAGTAAAAGAAATAAGTTATTATAAAGTCTAGTTATTGTTTAATCAATCTATATTTAAATAGTAAGGAACTTAAGAAACCATTTTTAATATAAACTCTTTAATGGCTCTCAAGAAACATAATATTAATATTGTTTTTTCAATATTTCTAGTAACCTTGATAACATGGCAATTCATATACTATGTGTCTGGGACAACAAAGAGTTCAAGGGGTTTGAAGCACCAGGACACTGTTCAAACCATTGTTCAAACCATAGAGGTTCATTATAATTCTTGTGCAATTCTAAATTCTATGTATATATGGATTATTTATCATATTTATTATATTTTCTTAAATCATTTATTTTGTAGGGTGATGATGTGATTGATTGTGTTAACATTAATAATCAACTTGCATCCAACCATCGTCCTATAGATGATAATACTAAAGATTTAGAGGTATTATTAATTTTGTTTTATTTATTGAATTTATCAATTTTATTTTAAAACATTTAGAAATGTAGTGAAGCTCGGTTTGAACGAAAAAAATGTTAATAAATTTGTTAATATATATTAAGATATATTTTAGAACAATATTTCATCTAATCAACATTCATATGAAATATTTGATTCTTTCTTTCAAACATAGTTTGAGTTCCCGATCTAGTAAAATACACTAATGCATTAATATATACTAGGAAAAATAAAAACAAATTAATCTTATACAAATGTTTGATAATACAAATTCTACTAGACAGAACGTAGCTCTGACCCCGTTGAAATCAAAATGGAGTCAACATCCAATGGAGAAATATCTCAAGGATGGCAAAAATACGGAAAATGCCCAGAAGGAACTGTTCCCATTAGAAGGAGTACAAATTCTATCACTCGTAAACACCCTTCGCCTCATTTCAATAGTAGCTTATTTGTAGGCATTGACGGACCGGTGCACGAGGTAATCAAAGAACTCAACTCAACTTTCATTTAATAAAGCATTCAAACCTATTAACATTATCACTACAAAAAATAACTTCAAAATTAAGCGATATATATTTAATTTTTTTTTATAGTATAAAGATTATTACCTACCTGCAATAATTGCACTTTAGAAAAAAAAATATTAATATTATATATGTTGATATTTTATATCATTCTTTCTATTGTTCATTAAAGTATGCTGTAGTCAAATGTTTTGGTCGCTTATTTGGAGCAAGTGCAACGTTTACGGTATGGAAACCTGAAGTCGAACATAATGAATTTAGTCTAGCTCAAATATGGATTAGTTCGGGAGATGATGAAAACATGAATACCATTGAAGTCGGATGGATAGTAAGTATAAAAATATTTCAACATGAGAATTTATAAATTATAGTAAAGAAATTAACCTGTTTTATTTTTGTTGTTGTTGATACTACCCAAGGTTAATCCAAGAAGATATGGTGATGATCTACCAAGATTATTCACATTTTGGACAGTAAGTAAGACATTTTTGATAGAATTATTTAAAATAATTTAACATAATTAAATAATATTTCACTACTTCTCTCTAAATAACATTATTTAAGTCATTAACCAAAATACTAAAATACCATATATTTTAAATAATATTTTTATTTATTTTATCATTATATATTAATACTCCTAAATTTTTTACCCAAAATTTCTAATATCTTTAACATTATCACCGATCATTACGTTTTATATAATACAGTTATTTAAAAAATTTGAATCCGAACCAGCCTTAAGTGGGTGTGTATGTTAGGATTAATCAATTTAACCAAATATTCGTTAAATTGATAGAACTGGTTTATTGTTTATACAGAGAGATGGTTACAATACTACAGGTTGTTATGACCATGATTGCGCTGGATTTGTACAAATTGATTTCAGCATTCAACTTGGTCAACCCATTTTTCCTTCCACTCTTGGAGGGCAATTAACTTTCCTAACAATTATGGTCTACAAGGTAAATCTAACTAGTATTTTGAAACCATTCAAACGTGTTATAAACTTTTAATAATTAATTTATTAAGTTATAACAAAAACAACTATAACATTTTATTCATTTGAAAAAAAAGTTAAAATGTCTCAAATGGGAGCCTTAATTAATAATTATTGGGCCATTTCAATTTAAATTATAATTGAAAAAATAAAACTGTAATTAATTGCAAATCAAAACCAGAAGATTGACTGATGGGTTGCGGCCCTATATATTTATTATGTTTGAACAATTTTTTTTACAGGATGATGCTGAGCATGGACACTGGTGGCTAGATGTAAATGGTATTCTCATAGGATATTTTCCTAAGAATCTCTTCACTTCATTGAGTGAATATGCTGATAGAGTGGATTTTGGTGGAGAGATTCTTAATAAAGAAAATGAAGGTCACCACACAACTACTCAAATGGGAAATGGACTATATCCCAATCAAAATGGAACAAGTACTGTATCTGAAATTAGAGTTTATGACCAATACAGAAATCCAGTTGAAGATATTCATGAACTTTATATGACAGCTCCTCTATGCTATGGTGCACTTTTTTTTAGTAATGCTATATTTTATGGAGGACCAGGTTATTCTGCAATCTGTCCTTAAATTATACTATATTGATGTAATGTCCTGCAATATCAAATAAGGTGATTAATTCCTTTTCATGGATAAATAAAAATAAATATAGATATTTGTTATTTACAAACTCTCGAGTTCTCGCACCAACAACGTTAACTTATTACAACTTATCGATACAATTTTTTTAAGAACTAAATTGACATGTAAATTTTAAAAAATATATATATATATATATATATTTATTGTTGGTGCGAGAACTCGTTATAGAGAGATATATAGGTTTAAATCGATTCAATAACAATATGAAACCAAACTAATAAAATTTTATATTTTAAAATTAAAAATAATAATAATAATAATAGTCTTATTAGTTTCATAATAACTTATTTATTAATTTTTTTATAAAACACATTCTAATTACTAACTTCAGATATATACATGTGTATAATATGTTGAAGAGCTTCTTTTATATTTGGGTTTCGAATAGTTTTTAAATATATACAAATATATAATATTTTGATTAAAATAAAGATTAGTTGAGATTTATTAAAGATAAATTATAAAAATAAAATTATTGTATTTAAAATTTAAAATTAATAAAAATAAAATATTTAGATATTTTAATAAATCATTTAAATAATTTAATGATCAAAATAATATTAATGTGATAATTGTTTTTAAAACAATTATAAGAGAAACCTTAAAATAACCTAAAATATCAAACTAAGTAATATATTTATCACCTCCTAACTTTTGAGTCCCTTAAATACCACTTTTTAGTAAATTAATAAAATTTTGCAAATACAATGTAATTCAAAGTTTTGAGCATATTTTAATAAAAATAAATTATGTTTGAGTTTCAAATAAAAATAACAATGAGAGAAAGTAAGAAATAATGAATATATGTTTAGTTTTTTTCTTAATAATACAATAATAAAATACCGGATGCACGTCACGATTTAGGACTGTCATCAGTTTATCAATAAATTTACACTTAGGTTAAATTATACTCAGTAAATTTACCTGGATTAAAATTATAATCTAACAAATTAACATATTTAACATTTATAATATAAAAATAATCTAACCTATCTTATCTATCTAGAATCACAAATAATCAAACTTAATCTAACGTATCTAACTTAATTTTTATATATATATATAACCTAACCTAACCACAGGAGCAAAGAAAAAAAAAGATAGATTAACCTAAAGACGAACGATCGGAACGAAGAACGGCATAATAGGAGCGCAGGAACAACGGCAATAGTAGTGTAGGAACAGTGACAACGGAGGGAAGAAGAAAGAAAGATGAAAAGAGAAGAAATAAAGAAGAAAGAAAATTAGGTAAATTAAATGAATAATCGCTACATTAATGAGAATATGTAACTGCATTAGCATATAGACGTTACAGATACTCCTTGTATATCAGTAACGACATTACAAACACCCGTTACAAATACCTTTAAATCGGAAAATGAAATGACAAACAACATATCTGTAACGTTTTTTTGGAAAACCATTAAAGATACTTCTATACTATTTGTAACGACATTTCATTAATTCGGAAAATGGAACGACAAAGATTGTATCTGTAACGGTTCTTTGGAAAACCGTTAAAGATAATTCTACACTATTTGTAACGACATTCCTTAAAACTTTTATTAATACCCTTGTTTAAAAAAATGGTAAGAAAATTATGGTGTTAGTAACGACCTTTCTAAGAACGGTTGAAAATACTATATTAGTAATAACATTATAAAGTTCGTTACATATATTTAGTATCTGTAATGGCCTAATAGAGCCGTTACTGATATGAAGTATCTGTAACGACCTCATATACCCCTTATTGACATTCGTTATAGACGACCATTTTTCTATTAGTGAATATCAAAGAAACAAAGAAAATATATTATCGCTAATTCCTTTTAGGTTACATGAGCTACCGTCCAGGTAGGCTTGTACACAAATCGACCCTTTCTTGAAATGATGTAGCCCCAGATGGCTCGCCCTTTATTTCCCCTAACTTTATGCTCTACTCATTTCTTACATGCCTTCGTCTAATCATGTTATGCGTCGACAGGTTTCATCTATTTATCCGAGCTTGCCTCCACAAAAAATGACAAAAAAAGAAATGAAAAACCTCTAAAGAGAATCTCGATGACATTTTTGTCTTTACTCTAAATTAAGCTTGCTAATTTATATACTAATTGTTGGAAGAAATCATAATCGTATGCACCCTTTTGACTTATGATGGATACCAATTGACGTGTTATGTGGTAACCTTTGTGTGTATGCTAATAAATAAAACAGAGATGTTAGTTCTAAATATCCCTTATTAGAATTATGCATTCTTTGTTAAAAGGATAAGCGTGTGGGTTTTACCATTGCCATTAACATTCTTACAAAAGAATTGATTCTAGTTTCAAAACTTATTTAGATGGTTTTATAATTAATTTTGTTTAAAATTAATTTAAAACATGTATATAATTATTAGATATACAGAGTGAGATATCTAAATAATTATTATACCAACCCAATATATGAATTATTCAATTAGTTAGATATAGAGAAACATGTAACGTATTGATTGAGTATAATCGACCTAATCGAGCTGAATTAAAATTTATTCAAAAATTTGATGTATCTGATCTACAATCACCCTGACCTAAAAATAGGAGAAATGATAGAGTCAATGAAATTGTAACGAAAGTAATGCCACGAATACGACATGAGCTTCAACGTTTGCATGAGACCAGAAATTAAAAAAAAAATCTTCTCTGAATTTATTTCCCGCTCATTGTTGTCAAATTGTTTCCCTCTCTCAAATTTCTTCAGCGAATATCGTCTCCAAATCCTAAACCTCACCTAGAGAGAGAAATTTTAACTGGAGATTTATTTTTTCTCACCTCGGGCACGACCGGCACATCAACGTCGCCGGAGCATCTAACGTCGAATGATCTCAAATTTCTCCAGCAGGTGCATCTCTTTCCCCCTTACAATCTGACCGAAAGACTTTTAATTTGGCCAGAGGAATCGGGAGATATCGCGATTTTAGTTTCTGGATCGGATATTTGGGTCGTTGTCGGCACGATCGGCACAATCGGCACGATTAACACGATCGACATAATCGACACAATTGACACGATTGACACGAACGACAGAAACGACACGGATTCTCACCGTGACCACGCTTCTACATCAGAAGTCGGCCTCCATCCTCCAACGCCTTCGATCGGTTGTCGTGCGCCCTCTAGAACGTGTTCTGTTGTGCAAGGAACGATCGCGGTCATCTTCTCCTACCGTCGACCGGAGCATTTCGTCAAAATCCCCTTCTACAGAGACTTGACATGGAATTGGCGTCGGTCGCCCTCCTCTCCTCACTTTTCGCTTACAGGTTAGTTCGGATCTCAGTCGGGACATCAAACCACACCGCGAGGTGCGGGTAGGTCTCCATTGAACTTCTTTCTCGCTGTTTGAATCAAGTGTTCGGTCTGGAGGAAGCTTTGGTAGCTATAGACCGTTCCAAAATTACTTAAACCCTTTTGTTTGAGTAATTATCTTCAAGCCCCTATTCCGGTGTGCCCACCCTTTGCGGTAGAATTCCAACCTCTGTGGCTCATTTAAATATTAGACAGTTTGCGCTTGATCTTTCCAATGACTGGTACACGCCCGTCCAGTGTTGTTACTCGGGCAAGGGGCGTCCTTCAAGTCTTCCCTGTTGATCATAAGAAGATGCTGAAGGGGTCGTCGATAAGCTACAAGGCTAGGTCTGATAGACAAACTCGCAGGTCTCTTAACAATCCCATGAAGCAGAAGCCAGAAATAATGGATGAAGTCCTAAAAAATGGAGAAGATGCGTCTATTGATTCTATGCCAAATACATCATCGGGTATTAGTTCTTTTCCACATACTGATGAATTATATAAGAATAATTCTATTGGGGATTCATACTGTAATGATATGCATGTTCATAATAGAAATGATGGGATTAAATTGATAGGAAAAGAGAGTACTGCATATAGAAATGATAGGACTTTAAATATATAATTATCTATTGTTATTGGAATTGCTGCACAGAATGGACCGTTAGGGTCGCTGGTTGGTACCCTAGACCTGACCGGTCATTCTACTGGGAAATTGGATTTGAAATCTTGTTTGGCTAAAACTGATGAGAATTGGGTTGCTTGTGCTAAAAATTCGCTCCGAATGTTGGAGATAATCTGTCAAAATGGCTCTAAGGTAATGCAGGAAAATGACATAAATTGTACAGGTTTATCGGGTCCTATTGAAAGCTCAATGTTGGGGTATGTTTCTGCATCGGGTGAAAACATTATGATGAGCTCTATGTATGTTTTGAATGATCCTACTGAAGTTGGTATTAGTGTCCTATTGAGGAAAATATAATAGGGTTGAATAAGACTGCTGGTCGAGAATTAGTAGGTTCAAAGAATATTACAAGGTCGGGGTTAGTTTCAGAAACAGGAAAACATGATAGTTTAGGTTATTCAGGTGCAGATAAAGATCAGAAAACAGAGCTTACCGGTCCTGCTAGAGAGGATGCTGAACTGGGGAAAATGGGTCATATTGAAATTGCCTCTACAGAGTTGGAGATATCAACTGCTCATAGTCCATTAAGTCCAAAGAAGTACATAATTTCATAATCTTGTTCTGCAATGGAAATGTTGCAAAACTGAAATTCTTGGGTTCCATTGATGAACAGAATCTAAGTCTACCTGCCCTACTAAGGATCAGATGGAAAGTCAGACAACTAGACTATGGACTAGGCTAGAAAAAGTTTGAAGAAAAGACATTAAATGCGCCCAAGATTCTAAACCGAGGCTAAAATTGCAGGATCTTCTAAAACACTTATACATCTAGCTGAAGTTGTTGAAGGACATAGTCTAACAGAATTTGGAAATACTAAAGAAATTGGATCTGAGTTGGAGCTGGTCATGGAAATAAATTCAACTAAATTAGAAAAATCTAATAAAATAGATCTAAAGGATGATGAACTAAACTTGATTTGTACAGTCAATGCTGAAAGTTTGGCTAGGAATTATATTGATTCGTATGTTGATGCACCATGAATGACAATCTATTTGAATATATAGGTCTGGGTATGGATCTAGTGGAAGCTACAAATAAGTTGAGTTAGAATATAAGTTAGGGTATAAGAAGTGAAGAATGTATGAAACTAGAAGAATTAGCCAACGATTTTCGCTTGGCCGGGTCTGATAAGGGGTTAGCCAATGGTTATTTTTGGCTGGGTCTGAAAAAGATAATCTGGTTGATCACATAAGCCCTGATGTTACTCCTGTTTCTGGTCATACAATTTCTTCCTCTGCTGGTTTTCATCGATAGGATGATAACTCTACAATCAAAGCTATGAGCCACCGGTCGAATCAAAAGAACCGAAGTATGGATGTTTATTTGGAATCAGACGATAACATCGACTATGATGAAACAATAATATGTGACCTTGAATATCATAAGTCCATGAAAAAGATGTCAGCAACATAAATCAAATCAAAAGCAAAGGGGCATAGTTCTTCTAAAACAAGTGCTAAAATTGAAAGGATCGGTCAAGTAATAGATTGAATAATTCTAAAACAGTTAAGAAGGGTAAGAATGGATCGAAAATCAAAGAAATTAAAAACATGAAGACAAATAACTCAAATTCCAAGAAGAATGCTGATGTAAATCCCAAGGAACCCATGACACCCGAAGCTAACCCTAAGATATTGAAAATGAGTGCGTTTTCTCCACTCGTTAATATGGATCCTAAAATTCTAATCGATAGCATTCAAAAGAGGAAAACTGGTACATAAGAGAAGAGCACTGAAGGGGATATTCTAAAAAAGATTGGAACAATTGAAGGCAATGGTTTTGTGGGAAATACAAGGGTTAGATGGGCCGAAAAGAACAAACAAGTCAGGAAAGATAGCAACCCTGAAACAGTCATCTCCTTAGCTCCTCTTACTGCTGTAATTCCCAACAATGAAAATACGCAGGCTGATAACAAGGATCCTACTGCTGGTCTAACGTGGTAATAAGGAAAAATGAAATAACAAATTTGGCAGGACTGAGAAACCAGATGAAGAAGCTATTTTTCCAAGTTAATAAACAAGAGATTACGATGCCCCAGGAAAGAAATGATCAGTTGAATGCTCATTTCAATAGTAACTATTTAAAGAATTGGAATCTCTTCAACAAAGACCAATATGATGAAGTGATCAAGTGGACGGTTGACGCCATGAAGGAAATTTCGAAAAGTAATAAAATAAAGGTGTATACAATCATGAGCAACCCAAACAAAACCTGGCAAGAAGGAAAGGTGTGGAATGGAAATGCCATGAACAATCCAGAAAAGGGAAAATTACAGATAGACACCTTATACCCAAAGGTAATTATACTTGATCATCCGCATCAGTTTGAGCTCCCACCAGAAATTGAAGAAAAATGCGTAAAGACATGGGAGTTTGTCATAGTTGGTCACTTTATGGACAACATGAAGGCACCATTTGCCGAGGTTAAAAGAACGTTGATGGGTCAGTGGGAATCCTCTAGTCTGGAGAGGATCACAATCAATGATCACGGATTCTACTTTCTATGCTTCAGGAATGGAAGCAAAATAAAGCTAATCATAAAGAGCGAATATACCTTTATTAGAGGAAAATGATTGAAGTTGTACAAGTGGAGCGAGAAACTTAATATTAATCATAGACCGCCTGAACTTGAACAAATCTGGGTGAATCTCAAGAATGTTCCACCACATCAATGCAACCCAATGGTCCTGGCCTATATTTCAAACATTATAGGCAAACCACTTATGTTTGACCCACCAATGGAAGGCTACGAGCGTGCATCTGTGGCCAGAGTTAGTGTCGAAATTCATCCAAGTAGTTCTCTTCCAATCAAGCTTGAACTTAAAGATAGACTGGGAAATTTATTTGACATTGGAGTACAATACGAATGGAAACAAAATCGATGTATATGGTGTAGCACTTTCACACATGCTACGAATAAATGTCCATTCAATATTAATCTAAAATTGAAGGCCAATAACAACGCTCAGGAAGGCGGTATCAATGACTCTAACTTGGCTCATGTTAAGAAAAATGTGAGCAGGACCGAACTTAACAGAAATAATCGCACTAATAATGATAGGATGGGCAACCAAAAGCAAGAACATATAAGGGTAAGGAAAAAGAATGAAGTGGGTAAGTGTACAAGCTGACCCTGCTAACGCTAATCCTATTTGTCATGTTCAGGGCACCGGTCCTAGGGATTCTGTTTTCTCAAGAATAGGTCATGTTCAAAACGTCGGTCCTAGTCAGGGTATCGGTCCTAATAAAGCTAGACATAGCCACACTGGTCTTAGAGTTTCTCATAATGCTACCGTACCTAGCCATATTGACCATGTTAAGCATGGTCCTTGACTTATTAATCCTGATACTACTCAAGCTACCGGACTTACTACTACCAGTCCTGATGAAAAAGGTGCAACCATTGTTGGTCCCAACTATATTGGTCTTGATACTAACACAAGTCCAATTATTGTGGATGATACTATTATTTGTCCTAACTCCACTGGTCCCAATACTGATCAAAGAACTGGTCTTGATGTAACTACATGTCCTAGTTCTAAAGTTTCTAAAATTCAAAGATCTATAGGACGGGGAATACTTGGCCCATATGAAACAAGAAAAATTGGATCTGATGGCACTCCAATAGGTTATGAGTCCACTCTTCACAATTCTATGAATGCAAGCAGAAACCGAAAAAGCAATGTCATCAGAATTCGAAATGACCTGATTCATGGGCTTAGAGCCACCTTTCAAGATAATGAACAGAAGAATACTGGACAAAAAACATTGAAAAACTAACAAGCTTTAAGAAAGCTCTTGAGAAATGACTGAGAAATCTTGGGATTTGTGAAATCAAAAGATCAAGTGTAGAAGACTCCTCTGAAATTGTCTTAGAAACTAGATCGGTAGTGATAAATATTGCTTTGTCCTCGGTGATTACAACGTAACCAGAAGCAAATCTGATCTTAGCCTAGAATTTGAAATGACTCAAGATATGATTGACTTTAATGACTGCATTAGAGATATGGGTTGTATCGAGCCTACCAATTCTAGGAATTTCTTCACTTGGTCTTCTACGAGAGGGAATGAGATAATTAGAAGAAGTAGAATTGACAGATGTCTAGTAAATAAGAACTAGATTAACCAATTTCCGAGAAGTCAACTTCACGTTCTGAATCCGGGAATATTTGATCACTTCCCGATTAAATTGTTCTGGGGAAAGGAAGAAAGGTTAAAAGGCCCTTTAAAATTTTCAATTTCTGGATGGAAAATGACAAATACAAGGGTATTCTCGAAAGCGTATGGTCTACAGATGTCAGGGGATCCAACATGTATAGGGTTTCTGAGAAGCTTAAGCTCCTGAAAAATCATCTTCAAATCTTTGACAAGAAGAAATTCAGCAATATCTCAAGTAGAGTTATGGCTGCTAGAGAAGAACTAGAAGAAGATAAAAAAAGGTTATGAAAGGATGATAGTGATGTAAAACTCAATGAAACAGAAAGGAATGCACTTGAAAACTTCAGGAAGCTGAGTCAGCTTGAAGAGAATTTTGTTAGACAGAAATCAAGACAGAGCTGGCTCTCGTTGGGTGATAAAAACACAACTTTCTTCGACAGAAAATGCAAGGCTAGAAACATGAGAAACAATGTATATAGTCTGAAGAATGATGATGATGGATATATTCAGGGTCAAAAGGGTGTACAAGATTTGACTATCAATTTCTGTAAGCAGCTTATGGGTACAAGAAAGCAGGATCAAAGTCACCTGAATACCTTGTATCAGAATATTGATAGGAAAATCTCTGTAGAAGATAGTCGCAAGCTGATAAGGGTGGTCACGAGGGTTGAGGTTAAAGAAGATCTAATTAATATTGATGGGAATAAAAGCCCGGGTGATGATGGGTTTAATGCACAGTTCATCAAAGACAATTGGTCGGTTGTGGGTAAAGAAATTACTCAATGGGTTCTAGAGTTTTTCAAGAATAAGAAGATGTTAAAACAATGGATTACAGCGGTTCTAACCTTGATCCTTAAAACTACGGTACCCGAGTAGTACAATATTTCAGACCAATTTCCTACTGCAATGTGATTTATAAATAATTTCAAAAATCATTTCTAAACGATTTAAAAATGTCATAGGAAAAATTATAAATCTTAACCAATCTACATTTATCCCCGGCAGGACAATGTCTCATAATATTCTTCTCATGTAGAGCCTTTAAAAAGGCTACGAGAAAAAGAAAATATCCCTAAGAGTGGCTTTCAAAATAGATATCAAGAAAGCTTTTGACTCTGTTAGATGGGAAGCCATTTGGGACTTTCTGGTTGTTTCTACTTTTCCTATAAATTTTATTGATTGGATTATGCAGTGCGTTTCATCATCTTGCTTTGTTGTTATCGTCAATGGAGTCCAAAGAGGCTATTTCAAGAGGGGAAACGGGGTAAGGCAAGGGGACACCCTCTCTTCTTACATTTTTGTAGCTATCATGGAGATCTTTGAGAGCATCTTCGCAATGTTCCGAAAGAATCGTCCATATATCTTTCACCCATTGTGTGAGGTAGAGGATGTAACCCATTTATGTTTTACTAATGATTTGTTCATTCTAGCGCACGCAGACATTGATTCCATTAAAACTATTAGGGTTGCACTAACGTTCTTTTCTGAGGTTACAAGTTTAACTATTAATGAAAGCAAAAATGTGGCATTTTATGGAGGCGTGAAGAACGAAACAAAGTAGGACATCTTCAACATCATGGACATCAAGGAAGGAAGTTTTCCCGTAAGGTACTTAAGAATTCCGTTAACTACAAAGAAGATCGAGATCTCACATTGCAAGCCATTGATTGAAAAGGTAAAACACACGATATCTAGCTAGACAGCAAAAAAACATTCTTATGTAGGGGAGAATCGAACTTATCAAAACCGTGGTCATGGGCATAGTTGGCTATCAGGCACAACAGATAGTCATTCCGAAGAAGGTAATGAAGGAGCTCAACACGCTGATGAGGAACTTTATCTGGGGCAGTAGCGGAAGAGGAAGAAAGAAAGTCAAATGGACCGCTCTCTGCAAACTGAAGGACGAGGGAGGCATCGACTTGAAGAACAGTATCAAGTGGAACAAATCTCTCACCTTCAAACATCTATGGGCTTTGGAGCGCAATCAAGAGTCATTATGGATCAAATGGGTGAATAGGAGGTTTATGAAATACGAAATCATCATCTGGACCTGCAAAATTTATGAAGGTATGGGCTGGTCTCTGAAAAATATTCTTAAATTAAGAAGCAATATTGCAGATTTTTATGACATCCGGCTAGGGAAAGGGAAAGGCACTATATTCATGCACGACTCCTGGTTTGAAAACTAGTCTATCATCCACACGGAGGAGCTTCAAACTACCCGTATTAAAAGGGACTGCGCAGAAGCAAAAATCAAAGACATTAAAGACGGGAATCGGGACTCACTCCTAAGAAGAAATCCAGAAGGATAAAGGATACTTGATCATATAAGTAACATACAACTACACGACAGACCGGATATTCATGAATGGAAAGCTGAGGACAATGGGAAGCTAGTATCGAAGAAAATATGAGAGGTAACCCAGGAAAAAATGCTGAAAGTAAAATGGGATCATCTTGTATGGTCAACGAAGATTATCCCTCAACACCAGTTTATCCTATGGCTCGCCTTCTAGGAAAGACTCAACACACGTGATCGTATCAGCAAGTATATGAGCATCCTGGACGCGAGCTGTCTTCTATGCAGAGGAAATAAAGAAACCATAGATCACATATTCCGGAGCTATTTTATTGCTTCGGAGCTTTGGGACAGATTCTATAAAAGCCTGGAGCTGATATGTTTCCCGAGCGAATGGAATGAAATCAAAACAGGGGAAATAAATTTACAAGAAGCGTGTTCAAGTGCGGTTTTGGAGTAGTAGTGTATAACATTTGGCAAGAACAGAATGCAAGGGTATATGGCAGAACCCGCAAGAGCATTGAAGAGTTATGGAAAGATATTATATCGGATTGTAGCGCCCTCGCGGGAACGTGGAGAAGAATTCCAAGCACGGAGCATAACTAGAATATCTGCATGAACTGGAATTTACCGTTTTTTGAACTAACTAGAATTGAAAGCATTGTAATCAGATAATTCATTTACGTTTTTAGCTTTTAATCAGAATGTTATGACTTTAAAATCATTCTAGGCCTGTCTAGAATGATCTCTTAAACTCGTGGGTTTTTTCCCGTTTTTGGAAACTTTTAATGAAGTGACGCTAAGTCATTTTTCAAAAAAAAAACCAATATTTATTCATTACGTGAATTCAAATACTACAAATTCTTTCACTAAATGGTAAGATTTTCAGTTATAGTCATACACAAACTTTTTTATATAGATAATAAACTTTTAAGATTTTATTTTCGGAATACAATAGAGACAACGTCGCAAAAGATGAAGCATTAAACAAATCATTTGTTGACCCCAAAATGTACCGTTTTATTACTTTTATAGTTTGGTTGCTAGATTCTAGTGTCCATTATTCATCACTTTTTTCTGTTAGTTTTTTTTAGCTTTTTTAGTGAACAATGGTATGTGTAGCCCCATATCATGCTATGAGCGTGCAATACATTTTTTTGGTTAAAATTATATATAGCTTTTAAGTTAACAATTTCATGTGCAACATTTTATAATGCTATATGTGCATAACTTTTTCTGTTAAAAAAAATATTTAGTTTTTTCAGTTAACAATGTCGCGTGCAACATTTGTTTTTTGAAAACAAACTTTCATTGAGAAAATTGTAAGTAAATCGGCCTCAAGATTTCGAAAAATGGTTTGGCGGCATTATTGAGTATCTTAATTATTTTCTATGTGATTTATGTTATGTTTAATAAAAGTGTTATAATTGTGTTTTTATTTTCGCTTACAACTTCAATGTCAACATCGGCTCCACATCCCTACAAACGTGAATGTCTACTATCTCATTCACAACACATAAGATTATGATATGTATTTATGAATATTTTAAGGACATTATAAAGACTTGTGGGTTTTTTTATGTAAATAATATGTTTAGTGAAAGTTAATGTCATGGGAAGTGCCTTATAAAGCCATGTGCAACGCCCTATAAGGTCATATTCTTTTAAAAAAACTAACTACAAATATGGATTATTAAACTAAAATATTTATTTATATAAATAATAACATATGGATTATTAAAACTAAAATTTTTATTTATATAAATATAAATTTTATTAATTTTAATCTTTATAAATGTCAAACTTTCATCAAGTCACTACTTTCATTTATTCCACTGCATTCTTCGTTTATTAATCTTCTTATATAAGTCACTACTTATTTTTGGCAATAATCTCCTAAAAGTGTTGAGCTCTAACTTTATAACTGCGCGGTATTTTATTCTAAGTGTCTAAATTATTCCTTTTACATTTACAAAAACAAGTCTTACAAATTAGTATAGAGAATTCTCAAACATTCAAACATGTTAAAACTGTATAAATTACAATGTCATGATGTCATTCTATTTCATCTCCAGTATAAGTCTCCATGTGTCTTATATAGTACATTCCACAATATGTTTTATTCTTTAGTGATTGTCATAAAAATTTTAAAACTCTGAGCTGAAATTGTACTATTAAAGCGGCAGACTATTCATTCCATGAAATCCACAAATTCTTGGTTCTATTTTACCAAGGTAAGAAAATTATAAACAGTGAAAGAGATTATTTGTTAATTGAACGATTAAATTTTAAATATGTTCGTTTGAAACTGTCAAATATTTATCCTCCTATTTTGTCTATTTTAACAATAGAAGGTTGCCAATTATTAGGAATTTTTTGAGTGTCATGTTGATGCGGAAAAAATAAAAATATTCACTTTAAACAATAAGAATGAAGATCTGCAAAGTCCCATATTCATGTTAATATATCATATGGCTAGGTAACTAAAAAAATAAAATATTTGAGAAGTTAATTACACTATCAACAATCTTTAGTCAGATTATATTAAAGAGTTCCATTTCTCTAAATAATTTTTTAATAGAGAAAATGTGTTGCACATTGCCTTATAAGGCAATGCACATTGCATTGTTAACTGAAAAAATTAAATATTTTTTTAAAAGAAAGATGTGTTGCACATTGCCTTACAAGGCGCTACCTATGACCTTATAAGGCGATGCACATGGCCTTATAAGGCGCTGCACATTGCATTGTTAAATGAAAAGGATAAATATGTTTTTTGACAGAAAAAATGTGTTGCACATGACCTTATAAGGCGCTATACATGGCCTTATAACGTTCTGCACATGACATTTTTAAATGAAAAAACTAAACTAATTTTTTTAACACAAAATGTGATGCACGTGGCCTTATAAGACGATGTACATGGCCTTATAGGACCTTGCACATAAAATTGTTTACTGAAAATCCTAAATACATATAACTTACAGCTACAAAACTAAAAAGGTAGAAATAACTTATATTGATAATCTTCGACATGAGATGAAGTTTTAGGGACGATATCATCTTGATGAAACGATAAATTAAAATGGTAGGTGCAACTAGAGTGAATTTAAAACTTTCGTTTTGGACTAGTTTTGACTTTTTTAGATTCGCAACATATTTTACTCATTGATAAAATATGAAAGAAAAATATTATGCGTGTTCAAACGCGTTTTATAGATTTTATTCTAAGTTCGGTGCTTGGTTACACAGTCTCTAATTTAAACTCTTCACCATTTAAAAGAATATTATTTTACACTTTCTTGATTTATTTCATCCTATAACATGCATCTAAATATGAATTGAAACATAAACGCGTGTTTAGTTTTGGTATCAATTTATTCAGAGGAGCATTCGTCTACGTTGTTGTCATATATTCTAAATCTAAACTATAAAAAAATGCAAATACTTGTGATCAAGAAGCGTTAATCGAAATCGGTACACATTTTTCAAAAGAGTCAAGGAACACACTCTAATTGACTAGAACACGAACATAGAATTCTACCTACAAAAGTAAAAAATCTCGAATCCTCTAAGAACAACAATAGCTTTTTTTATCTGCTCTAAACTCTCTCTAGCCTCGACCGTCTACCATAAATGATGTAATGGACGTGTGAAGGACAACCTTGCATCAAGTGAACACCAAACAACTTTAGATCCCCGATTTCTCAAAAATATTTCAAACATTCATCGGACAAATCGGACATGTTCAGTCTCTAGTTTCATGCAAGGAATTATGAGAAATGATGGTGGTCCTTTCGCGATCATTTCTCTTTTTAAATGAAAACAAATGGTTGATAAACAGAAAAGTTGTCTTTTTCAAAAGATGGAAAATTTTCATGTTGTCGTCGTTGTCGTCTTAGGGAAGAAGGCCAAAACCTCAATCGCGCTACACGTTCTTTTTTCACCCGTGAGTGTCTTGCGATTGTTTCTTGTGTTGGAAGCACGGTTGACCATTTTATGACTTGACTAGGACCTTCATCATGGAATCGTCGGGCATGGGTGTTAGTTTGTCACGCCTGGATCAAATAAAGACTAAAATTTTAATGTAAAATATTCAACAATCACACAAATAATAATAAGTGAAGAAATAGATAAACCGAGCAAACCAATGAAATAGTGTCTTGACAATGAAAATTATTTTTTTGTTAAATATAAGTGATGAATGACCACCACTTTGACACTTAATTATGATAATTAAATATTATTATTTTAAATTCATTACAATAAATATTATTTTTATAACTGAAAATTAAATACTAACATCTTTAGTCTCTTAGACCATACTTCTTGAAATATCATAATTTATTTAATATTAAAGTTAATCATCAAATTACCTAAATAATATGGTATATATCAGTTAATCACATTTCGAGAGAAATTATACCAATTACAATTACATTTACATCCCACAATACATATTTAGTTTATTTTATTTACAGTGAATTTTATATATTTTTAAACTAAAACTTTTATGTTATGAATTTGATGAGTTTTATAAATATTTTTCTAAGTATTTTAAAGCTTATGATTATAAATGATTAAGTGTAATAATTATTTTTTCAATAAGTATTAAATATGTTCATGCATTGTATTTCACCAAGTTTGGTACCTACAAATTATACAAGTATAAGTTGTATAAAGGTATAAATTGTAATCAAATAGGATAGTATAAATTGTATATGTTATTGATATTTGATATGAATTATAAAATGGTGTATGGTTTATAATTTAGGGTCGGATATATATATATATATATATATATATATATATATATATATATATATATATATATATATAAAAGAAGGTAGTATAAGTTATATAAATATTAATTTAAAATTATTATTATTATTTATATATTTACTTATATTATAAATAATATTATTTATTATTTTATCTTATGTTTAAAAAATATTGTACTAAGAAAAAATTAAAAAATGATTATATTTGATAAAAATATTAAAACTAAATAAAATATAATTAATATGTTATTTAATAAAGAGTTATATATAATATTTATAATAAGAAATTAAAATTATGTAATATAAGAATAATGTTGTGCTTATGGGACTAGTTATCATTTTATACCAAATATCCCTTATAAATTATATAGGGATATAAATTATATTAATAATAAAACAATAAAATAAAACACCATATTATAACAATATTGGTATAATTTATACATTGTACCACCAACCAAACATTATGATTTGTTTATAGATAAATTTAAAATCTATTATAAGTGAAGTTATATTTTAGACTTTGCCATACAAAATATTCGTCCAATTGGATTTTTAAATGAATATTAGGTTCACTTGATATATTTTTTAAATATCCTACATAATTTAAAGTAGTAAAGATTTAATTAAACAAAATTAAGTATAAAAATATAAACCCAAGTGACTTTTTTATTAAATAAAGATATAAAATTCAAGTTTAAAAATATTAATAATAAATAATTTTTAAACTAAATAAATTTGGCATTAAATAGACAATACTTAAAAATTAATTATTTAATAAATATAATTAACAATAAAGAACAACTCAAAAATAGTAAAAAGTTAATTTTTTATTCATATACATATTTCTTTCTCATATATCAAATATATATTATAATAATAATTATACTCAATATTTAAAAAATTAAATATATAGTTTAAAAATTAAACTGATAAACATTATAATTTCAAAATTGTTTAAATCTGCATAGATTTAGCTGAGTTATTTGACTCAATCATATATATTCGACTATAAGATATCAGTTTTTAATATATTAAAACTCTATTTTGACTATATATTAAAAAGTTTATATATTTTTCAGTTTCAAATGAGTAAATATAGAAAATGAGAAAAAACTGTTTCCAAGATGTTAAGGTATCACTAAAATCTATTTTCTAAGATTGAAAAAACATAATTGATGTAAAACCTAATGAAGAAGGGTTAAAATTAAATTATTTAGATTAACAAAATAATTTAATTTTGACGTTTTTCTAAGATTGTAAAGGCATCATTAAAATCTGTTTTAAAATATTGAAAAGAGATTAATAAAATAATTTAATAATTCAACATGCATGTTCACTTCATATATTAAAAAAAATGAAAATTTTTAACGTATTTTAAATTATAAAATAATAAGTTATTTTTGTTAGAAAAACATTAAAAAAATATTTTAAAAAATAATTACAATTCAAACCTAAAAATTAAAGTAGATTTAATTCTATTGAAATTCTAATTCTTAATAATAAAAAGGTATACAAACATAAAATTTGAAATTGAACCCTCCAATTTCAATGTCAATTCTAATACCAAAGATTACCAAACTTAAAAGAAAAGATAAGATATTTAATTAATATTTCATATCAAAAATTATTATTTGATACTAGAGGAGTAATAAGGGAGAAAAATTTAGGAAAGAATTTGAGAGAGAATGACTTCACATTCTTAATGATTGAAAAAAAAAGTTTGAAGAGAGAATAAAGAAAAATTATTTTATTTTTTCAACCAATTAGCCACATTATTTTCTCTCTTTCGTTTTTCCAATTTTTCTCCATCATTTGTTTTGATACTATTCGAAAGCTTTAAGTAAGATTAAAACATATTTTGATCTAAATATTAAAGTGGACTATTGCAATGAGCCATACCGATGGAATTCAATACAGAAAAAATAAGTATTTATAATTCTCAATTATTGATTATTAAATCTAAGGTAATAAAAATAACTTATTACCCCTCACTAAAAAAACAAAACCACTTTTGGCAACGCTTAAAAAGTCTTCTGTCAACCCTTAAAAGCGTCGCTAAAAATATTACCGACACTTATTCTTGCGTCGCCAGAAGCAAGGTGGGAACAAGTTATAACGACGCTTAAATAAGCGTCGGTAACATTAATTTAAGCGTTGCTAAAAGTCTATTTCATTTTTAACCATTCTTTATATTATAATATTATTTTTTTTTGACAATTTATCTGAATATTTTTTTAAATTAAATTAATAATCAAGAAAATTTAATTTATATTATTGACATTTTTAATTATAACAAAATTAATATAAATTTTACAATAAAACTATCTCATAAAATACAAATTATTTGAATTCTTTTAACAACTTCTCTACATGCATCTGTCTACAACTTTCTAACTGATTTTTAGCTAAATCAAATTGCTTGAAGCTGCAGTTAAGTTCGGAAAGATGGAAATACAAACAAAACATAATCAATAATAAAAAAATAAAAGGCCTCCACAGTTGGTACCAAACTTGGAAAGAGAGACAGGTCTTCCCACCTTCATAGCAACAACCTCTGAAATAATTTTCTTTTGACCTGCAACCACATCTGTCAAACACAAATTTCATTAAACTTTTATACAAATAACAGCAAAATAGTCATTAAGTCATTTAAGATTCGTAAAAACATTGAACATTTTTCAGCCATTCCATTCTGTACTTTTGCAATCACATTCTCAACTTCATCATCTGACTTAAGCATAACTGTAAAAAAAACATATTTGGCTTGACAAATATGAAAACATATTGTTTGACGACAAAGAAATCATAACAGTTATGTATCAATTAATGTATAATCCTCCTTAGTTGAGGAGTCAATCAAAGAGACAGTTAATCAATTCATTCTGAAAAGGAGGAATCTGCTTTGGCTCAGCAACCACCTCTAAACACATAAAGAGAAAACTATTGACCACTTCTAAATAGAAAGTAGCATTACTCAGGGATTGAGAATCCAGTGACATACAAAGAAATAAGTTTTTGAGGTTTTACATGATCAGGGAGTTCAAGTGGGAATCAACCTGAGACCATTGGTCTCCAAGATAACACCCATTGCCACTTGAGCTTCCCTAGAGGGTTCATAAGTATTTTAAATTTCGGGAAAGAATTTTTAGTATTTGAATAGCCAATTCAACGAAATAGTGAAAATAATTAAAATAACCTGATTTTTATTACTCATAGCTCCAAAAGATGAGTTAGTGAGACTCCTCAAGACAATTATGAAAGGCAGCAAAACAGCTGGATCTTTAGAGGCTGGCTCACCCTACTGCTAATGCAAAACAGTTGTCAAGAGAAAAATATATAATGGACTTTGTAGCTACAAGAATTTAGGTATTAAATCTTTTACCTGCAGCACCTCCAATAGTAGGTCTTCACATTCACCAGGTGAAGAAGATACACAGGTCTACCAATCATCAGAGAATAATAATTTAGATATTTTTCCTACTTTGAAATACCATATAATAATAACCTACATAAATGCAAACAATAAATTCTATGCAACTTCACATACCTCTAAATTCTATACAACTTCACATACCTCTAAATCCTATGCAACTTCACATACCTCTAGTAGAAGGCAGAGGATATAATCCTCTGTCTTTGACAACTTTGACAACTTTTGACAAGACTCTGCATGTTGAATATGATATTCATGGCGCCTTTTCAAAAGAATGCTAGCCAATATTTTAACATCTTTTACATGTAAGAGTTGACCATCCACTCCTTTGACCAAGGAAAGGATGTTTAGCTATAAAGTGAAGGGAGAGAGCGGGGGAACACAAGTTTGTTAACAAAGATCTCAATTATAAAAAAAAATATATATGCTCAAGCACAGCAGTAATACAAGTGTACAACAAGCAAAAGAAATTAAGAACCTTTGACAACTTACCAGTGCAAAAGAAGGAAGGTTAGAGCAAAGCCAACAATGAAATGCATGATCTGATTCTTTTTAGATTTTTCAAACCTGAAAAGAATGGGATGTGGTTACTAAATATTGTAGTAAAGTCATGCAACTCTCTATGGTATAGGCATAAAGTACCAAAAACTATAACGGAGAGGAAAAGATCATACAATGGCCTGGAATATGTATAAGATGAACAAAAAAAGTACTATAAAATCAGTTAAAGACCTTTCTCCAATTGTTTCTGGCAATAGAAGATTATTGCGTGAGCAGCCCAGAACAGATGTAAAAAACGAGAAAAGCACATTTTTATCAGATAGTAACAATGTTTTAAATTCAACCATTAAGCTTAGCAGTTCCCCGAGAAAGTGACTCCATTTTCCACTTTCACCTATCATAGTTTTAACAATGAAGGTTGAATTATATAAGATACCGCAGCTCGCACATCCTGAAAGAAGATAATAACATGCATAAATTTGGATAAAAAGGAAAAGATTATATTCTTGTCATTAATACAAAATCATTTAATGTACACTTGGAATGAAAATCTTCAACCAAAAAGATGTATAACCTGAATATCACTACACAGAGGAACAAGCAGCGAAGGAAATTCAGCCAGAAGTTAGACAAGTAAACTTTCATCTGATTGAGAACAAAGAAATAGGAAAGAGCGAAGGCTTTCCAGTTGGGCAACTAATGGAATACCTGTCCCAAGAAAGATGAACCATAGATAAAAAAGCAAAGTTAGTGAATACACAAAACAGAATACAGAATAAGTAGCAACAACCCTGATACTATGTATATAAGGAATTAGACAACTGTACGCTATGTTCTGCATATACTTCTCATACAAAACACAAGGAATGTAACTTAAACTTTAGCATGAAGCATTTTTAAATATTGTGTCCCAAAATTATTTTTGCTGATAAATGAAAGCACAAAAGTATTTAGTAAAGGGTAATGATAAACAAGATAGATAAGACAATAAATACTCGAAAGCATGAAAAAAATAAACAATATCAGAAATGTCAAATTAGATGGCAGTAAAAAGGGATGACATTAAAACAAACCTTCTTGAGTGAAAAATCAAAATAAAAATCTGCCTTGGGAATTCTTGAATTTTGTGACTAGAAAGTTGAGATGCTCATGGAAAACATGTTTTGACTTAGATGAAGAGAAAAAGAGAGAAATCCTATGAACACAGCCAACCCTTCTCATCATCTTGAAATTCCATGTTTTGCAGTGATTATTAATTGTAAATAGATGTGGGATGTTCCAAAGATGATGAGAACAGAAAATAAATAAACAAAAAACTACAAACCTTGTAGAAACCTGATGAAACCGTAGTAAAAAATTTCTCCAGCAACCTCTAGAACAAGGCAAGCAATATCTCAACATTGAGTTGTCTCAAATTGGCACCAATATTGACTTGAAAAAGTTGCTCTAAAAATATATTGAAGTCTCCATCCATAATTATTATGCTTGTCTATTAATGGAAGTGTCATAAGTTAAAAGAATAAAAAAAGTAATAAGAGAAATAAAAAGTATCAAGGGTTCCAGTATCATAATTCCATCTAAAAACATGATCTAAGCTTATAACTTCTTATCGGCCCAGAAGCATTCTAAAATTCAAATAATGGAGAAACTACATTGATTGGAAGAGACAAAATGATGAACTTTATCTCTGTCAAATGAAGGAACTTCATAATATAACAAAATTAAGCCAGAACTTAACACCAAAAATCAGGTATGACAGAAAGGGAAAAAAACTAATTTGTAATTGAAAGGAAACAAAATAAAAAGATACCATTCTTCTGCTCCATGGATGAATCCAATAAGACCAAGAGAAATAATGTTTTAAACAAGCCACGACATATGTTTTGCTGGATCCAATGAGACTGTTTCTGCAAACCTTCTTAGAGTATCCTTGTTGAAAGAAGTTATGAAACTCTGTTTCAGCCTCTGAATTGATTTGAGAAAAAAAATCTAAGAATGATAATTTCATTCCAAGCATATTGAAAAAATGATAATCATATTCAATAAGCCTATAAGATATCAATAAATGCACTAGTACCAAGCTCTCTACAGGATATAATGGCTCACTAGGAACTGCAAACATTTGAACAAAAAAAAGTAAAAAACATTAAAATATGTTTCAATCAAGCAATAATAGATTAAGAAATCAAAAAGAATGATGATATTGATACGCACCTGAATTTAAAGGAATATAGTAAAGAGATCCAACAATAACATTATCAGAATTAACTGGCTAGAAGAAAAAATGGTTATGAAATCATAAACTCTCGAGAGTTTCAAATCAAAGAATAGTATGCTTCAATTCAACTATAGAGATCATAAAGCTTGTGCTTAATATATACAACTTCAATAGTGGATTAGCATTTCTAATGATATTAAGCTACCAACAAGCAGAGTAAACCATGAATATGTCAATGGAAGGATGAAATTATTCATAAATAGCAATTGAGTTCAATTTCTGTAACAAACCGAAGAGGAATTCGTTATGAACTCATAATAAACTCTCCAGAGATTCAAATCAAATAATATTATACTTCAATTCAACTGTAGATATCATTAAGCTTGTGCTTAATATATACAACTTCAATGGTGGATTATCAATTCTAATGCTATTAAGCTACTAACCAGCAGAGTAAGCCATAAATGTGTCAATGGAATGATTAAATTATTCACAAATAACAATCGAGTTCAATTTCCATAATAAACAGAAGAAGAAATCGTTATGAAATCATAATAAACTATCTAGAGATTCAGATCAAACATTATCATGCTTCAATTGAACTGTAGAGATAGAGAAACCAGGAATAAACTGACCTTCCAAAGTAGTAACGTGATAAAGTGGACCATGAAGACCGCCGATGGCAGAGCGGCCGAAACCTTCAGCTTGACCGGCGAGAGCTCGGAGAGAAGAATCGACGTTCACATAAGGCAGAGATGGAGAATCCATTTTAGATTTAGCTTCTTCCATTCTTTGATCTTGGCCTTTATGCTTATCGGTTAGGGTTTTAGCATCATTAAGGATAGCTCCGTTATCGACTCTGTAACCGCCCTTGCGTGACTATAGACAGCCATTACAGTTTCCCATTGATGAGAGAATTTATAGAAACGTTTTTTTGTTATCATTGACGTTTACGTTTGGCTTGAAGGCGAAGAAGGATGAGCATAATCAAGATGAATCGGAATACAGATCTAGCTAGTGTGAAGAATGTCGAAGAATCAAGAATGGAAGAATTTGATGAGATGAATATTTAACCTACAAAGAAAGAGAGATGAATGGAGAGACTAACTTGGCTGATGCTGCGGAAAAAGAACTATTATGATAGAAAATGACAAAAGGCATGGAATTGGGTTTTTTTATATACCTACAAAAGAATAATTCTTAATTTTAAAAAATAAATAAGTTAATTTTTATTCTTAAATATATATATAATGTTTAATTAATTTATTTTTAGTTTATATTATTTTTTATTTTACATTAATTAAATTTAAATAATAATTAAATAAAAAAATTAATAAAAAAAATTTAATATTATTATAAAAATTTAAAAATATGTCATATAAAAAATAATAATAAAATTTTATGATTAATAAATTTTAAGTCAAATTTAATTTTAAAAATATTAAAATAGTGAAATAAAATATTTTTAAAGTTTAAAAATAAAACATAACTAATATTAAAATTTAGAATAGTTAAATTGTAAGGTTATTAAAAAAGTTTGTATATAAAGAAAAATAAAAGTGGTTGTAGAGGTATAAAGATTGGCAAAAGTTTATTTTCTTTTAACTTTTACCCACGCTTAATATGCGTTGGCATATAAGCGTCGTCGAAAATCCTTTTTGTTGTAATGCCTATTCATCCTCTAGTTATAAATTAATAAATCATATGAAATTATAAAAATATAAATTAACTATTTTTTATAAGAGAAAGAATTGAGAAGAAAGAATTTGGGAGTGAGAATTAATTTGATTCACTTAAAAAATTACAAAATTTCTTTCTTTTTCACTCTTTATCATTTTTCCAACTAGTGACGTGGTGGTGACACGTCATTCTCTCTCACATTCTCTCAATTTTCCTCCACTTATCACTTTTTTTTATAATTGATTACTTATTGTTTTTTAATTCATGGTAATACAAGTATTGGAGTTATAAATTCATATAAAATTATATAAATATAAATTAACTATTTTTTTATAATTGACATAAATACAAATATTTGAATTTCATGGGGTGAAAATTTGAAGAAGTATTATTAATATATATGTGAGAGTAATTTTGAGTGTGGAAGATGGTCACTTGCAGGGAGGATCGAACTTATCAAAACCGTGGTCATGGGTATAGTTGGCTATTGGGCGCAACAAATGGTCATTCCGAAGAAGGTAATGAAGGAGCTCGATACACTAATGAGAAACTTTATATGGGGAAGTAGCGGAAGAGGAGGAAAAAAAGTCAAATGGACCGCTCTCTGCAAACTGAAGGACGAGAGAGGCATCGGCTTGAATAACTGTATCGAGTGGAACAAAACTCTCACCTTCAAGCATTTGTCGGCTTTGGAGCGCAATCAAGAGTCACTATGGATCAAATGGGTGCATACGAGGTTTATAAAATATGAAACCAACATCTGGACCTGCAAAATTCATGAAGGTATGAGTTGGTCTCTAAAAAAGATTCTTAAACTAAGAAGCGATATTACAAATCTTTATGACATCCGGCTAGGGGACAGGAAAGGCACTCTATTCTGGCACGACCCCTAGTTCGAAAACAAGCCTATCATCCAAAAGAAGGAGTTTCAAAATACCCACATTAGAAGGGACTACACAGAAGCAAAAATTAGAGACATTTAAGACGGGAATTGAGACTCACTCCTAAGAAGAAATCCAGAAGGACAGAGGATACTTGATCATATAAGTAACATACAAGTACACGACAGACCGGATATTCATGAATGGAAAGTTGAGGACAATGGGAAGCTGGTATCGAAGAAAATATGGGAGGTAACCCGGGAAAAAGCACAGAAAGTAGAATAGGCTCCTCTTGTATGGTCAACAAAGATTATCCCTAGACACCAGTTCATTTTATGGCTCGCCTTCTGGGAAAGACTCAGCACTCGTGATCGTATCAGCAAGTATATGAGCATCCCTGACACGAGCTGTCTTCTATGTAGAGGAAATAAAGAAACAATAGATCACCTATTCGTGAGCTGCTGTATTGCTTCAGAGCTTTGGGACAGATTCTATAAAATCCTGGAGCTAATTAGTTTCCCGAGCGAATGGAATGAAATCAAAGATGCAACACTTCTCAAAGCCAAATGACATATATTTGCAACAAGCGTGTTCAAGTGCAGTTTTGGAGTAGTGGTGTATAATATTTCGCAAGTACGGAATACAAGGGTATATGGAAGAACCCGCAGGAGCGTTGAAGAGTTATGGAAAGATATTGTATCGGATTGCAGAGCCCTCGCGGGAATGTGGATAAGAATTCCAAGCACGAAGCAGAACTGGAATATGTGTAGGAACTGGAATTTACTATTTTTTAAACTCACTAGAATTGAAAGCATTGTAATTAGATAATTCATTTGCGTTTTTAACTTTTTAGCTTTTATTCAGAATGTTACGACTTTAAAATCATTCTAGGCCTGTCTACAATGATCTCTTAAACTAGTGGGTTTTTTTTTTTCATTTTTGGAAATTTTTAATGAAATGACGCCTAAGTCGTTTTTCAAAAAAAATAAAAAAAAATAATAATAATATTAGACCAATTGTGATTGATAAATTTTATTTATACTTATATATATATATTTTGTAACCTAATAAATATCAATAAAATTAATTTTTTTTATAAAATTCATTAATAATATTTCTCACTTTATTAATAAGTTAAAACTTTTTTTTAAGTATAAAAAATATTATTTATTATTTTCGTGTCAACTATAAAAAAGAGACAAATAATAAAAATTAATTAATTAATTTATATATATAATGTTTAAAAATGGTTTATGTGTATATATAATATATAAGGATTATTAAAATATTGAGAATAAAACAAGTTTGGTAGGTAATGCAAATTATATATGGTATAAATTATAATAAGGTATAAATAGTATATGGTAATATAAGTTGCATAGTTTATTGATGTTTGGTATAAATTATAATAAATGGTATAGGGTTTATAATTAAGTGTTTGGTATAAATTATAATAAATAGTATATGATTTATAATTAAGTGTTTGATATACAGTATAAAATATAAGTGATACAAATATGAATTTAAAATTATTATTATTTTATTTATTTATTTATATTATAAATAATATTGTTTAATATTATAAATTATTGTACTATTATTATTTTAATAATTAATATAATTTTAATTATAATATAAAATAAATTATAATATAAACTGTAAATTATATTTATTTTATTTAAATATTATTAATAATTATAATAAAATAAACATAAAATTAAAATAATATATAAAATAAACAATAGTATTTATAATACAAGTAAATATATAAAATAATAATTAATAAAATTATGGTTATAAAAAAAAAAAAATATTAAACTATTTAAAAAATATATTAAAAATAAATAATAAGTTATATAATATTAATAAAGGATATAATGAAAAATAAAAATTATGAAATATAATAATAATAATGTTGTCTTTAGGAAGACTAGTTATTATTTTACACCTAATATGATGTATAAATTATATAAGGGTATAAATTTATATTAATAGTAAAAATTTAAGAAACACTATATTAAAACAATATAATTTATACTATACTAATAGTTTTATACATCTTTGTATCACCAATCAAACATTACTTAAGGGTATATTCATCCAAATTTAAATTTAGATTAAATAGGAAATATAATATCTTATTAACTTAGTTGGTTAAAATATGTTGTAATGGTAAATTTTAGAATATTTTTATTTTATTTTTTAAAATTAACTCTTGTAAATTTATTGTTGGATCAAGTTACTATCCGACTAAAATATTCATTTAACTTCCTTATATATATACAAATTCACCTAAACTGTCCACCAAAACACTTTAAAATTAACCATAATTATAACACTATTGGTATAATTTATATCTCTTTCTACCCTCTACCAAACATTACTATTGAGACAGGTCTATATATAAATTTTAATTTTATATTTTAGACTTTCCCACAGAAAATCTTAGTCGATTCATAAAAGAATATTAGGTTAATTTGATATATTTTTCAAATATCCTACATAATTTAAAGATGTAAAATATTTAATCAAACAAAATTAAGTATAAAAATATAAACCCAATAATATTTCTAGACAAATGTTTATTTATTAAAAAATATAAAAATCAAGTTTATAAATATTAATAATAAATAATTTTTAAACTAAAAAATGTGGCATGAAATATGCAATAATTAAAAATAATATTTAATAAATATAATTAACAATAAAGAATAAGAGAAATGATTGAGGGAAGGAATGATGTGATGGAATTTGATTAGCCAAAAAAATAACAAAATTTCTCTCTCTTCTCTCTCCTCACCTTTTATGGTTTTTCAAACCTGTGATGTACATCATTCTCTCCCTCATTCCATCACTCAAATTCCCTCCCTCTATCACTCCTCAAAGTATAACTAACAAATAGTAAAAAGTTTATTTTATTTATTCATATACATATTTCTTTCTCATATTTTAAATATATATTATAATAATAATTTAAACTTAATATTTAACAAATTAAATATAATTTTAAAACAAAACTGATAATCTTTAAAATTTCAAAATTGTTTAAGTATTCATTTAATATATCATAACTCTATCTTGATTACATATTGAAAAACATATATATTTTCAGTGCAAATTGAGTAAATATCGAAAAATCTGTTTTACAATATTGAGAAAAATCTGTTTTCTAATATTGAGAAGGGATCACCAAAATCTGTTTTTCCAAGATTGAAAAGAGATCGTTGATGTAAAAACCTAATAAGAAGGGTTAGAGTTAAATGACTTAGATTAATAAAATAATTTAATTTTTAACGTTCTCTATTGAAAAATATGTTTTCCAAAATTGAAAATGGATCATTAAAATTGTTTTACAATATTGAAAAGATATTAGTGTAAAAACTCTAGTGAGAATGGATAGACTACATTACATAGATTAATAAAATAATTTAATTTTGAACATTCTTTTTAATTTGTTTTATTTCTTTTTCTTCATTCTTTTTTTTTATTATTATTTATATATAATTTTAATTTATCTATCTCATCAAAGTATCCTAGGAGTAAGATTCGGATTAAGATATATCAAAATGTCATGAGTTCGATTTCATCTAAAAGCGCTTTGAGATTAAACGGGGTTATAGCGGTGTGGTTGTCGTACTAGCTCTGCTCTCCTTTATTAAAAAAAAATAATAATAATAATCTTAATATACCTATAATACAAGTTACAAGTAATACTTTTATAAAAATATGTTTGGATAATTGAAAATAGAATTGGTATTTGAATTTCAATTTTAATTACAGAATTAACATTAAATTACAATTCAATTCCTATGTTTAGGAAAATTATATAATTGTAATTCAATCTCAATTCCTATATTGGTAAAAAATAATATAATAAAATAATTTTAATATATATTATTTATTTTATTAAAATATTAATTTGACACAACTAATTATTAGCAAGGTTAAAGAGTTTTAAATTTTAATTTTTATTAAAAAAATATCGTTTCAATATTTTAACTTCATATATTAAAAAAAAAATATCAGTTCCACATTTTAACTTTCTAAATTTAAAAATAAAATATCGATTTAACTTCTTAAATTATATATATATATATATATATATATATATATATATTATTCAAAATGTTAAGTTACTAAATAAAAAAAAAATATCTTCTAACCTCCTAAGTTCCAAAAACAAATCTCGATTGAAATAATAAATAATAAATTATTTTTAAATAATTAAATAATAAATTATTTTTTTTAAAAAATATTAAAAAAAATAAAATTTATAATTACAATTCCAACCAAATAGTAGAATTCAAAACTATAAAATTACATAAGATTAAATTTTATTGGAATTCTAATTCAATTTTAAGAATAAAGTGTTTACAAAACTTAAGAATTAAAATTAAACTCTCAATTCCAATATTAATTCTAGGATTACCAAACATACCTAAGGATATATATTTAGTTAATATTTTATTTCAAAAACTTTAATATGTGATAAGGGAGGGAAATTGGGGAACAGAATGGAAGAGAGAATAAAATTGCATCACATTATTGAATGGAAAAGAGAAAAGTGTAAGGAGAGAGAAGATGGATAAATTATTTTATTTTTTTTCAACATATAAGATTACGCCACAAATATTTGAATTTCATGGGGTGAAAATTTGAAAAAATTATATGAAAGAGTATTATTTATTTATTAATTTTTTTGTGAAAACGGTTGAAACCATTTTATTAAAATCCTAAAACTTGGAGGGTCATAAATCAAAGCTAGACAAACATTAACTATGATTAAGGATGACAATCAAAAGACCCTAAAAAAACTGATTAGTAGCATTCATACATTATAAAAAACAGAGATTACAAACAAAAAAGACTACATTCAAACATAACCATCCCAGCCTGGGATTTTCGCATGCCATCTATTTTCATTGAGATACATTCTTCCCCTTCATATTTTTCTTCCTCTAACGATAAAAGGAGATTGTATTGAAGATAATGATGTGTATTGTTGTTTCTCATTTTGAATTCTCTCTTTGTACAAGTCTGTTTGATTTGATAGAAAGAATTGTTTTTGAAAATTTCAAGATTTTTACCTTTTTTATATTCTTGACTTCCTTATGTTCAGCTTCAACATCAGACTCCGCATCTATTTTGGAATATTCTTTATCGACTTTATAATTCTCTGTTTCATCTTTGAAATTCTCGGTGTTTTCCTCTTGAATTTCCTCAACAACAATTTGAGGTTCATCTTTCATTTTCATCATAATCATTTGCATTACAGAAAACTTTATTTTCCTCTTCACCTCGATTCCCTTTAATCTCTTTCTTTCTCTACTTTCCTTTTACTCAGAATCCTTCTTTCTTTCTTCCTCTGTATTTTCCTCATTTTTGTCTTTTTTATCACTATTCTTGACTTCCACAATATGTTCTTCCATTCTTGATTATATCGTTTCATTTTGTTGTTTTTTTGCTTCCTGGGCTTTCATGATTTTCTATTCTTCCTCAATTGTTTTTGCACATTTAATACTAACATGTTGGAAAGTATTGTAGAAAGAACACCTGTTTAGCCTCCATTCATGTGAGATTTCCATGACTGTGCTCTTTCCCTTCCTATCAACAACTGCCATGTTCTTTGGCAGTGTACTTTGAGGATGCACTTCAATGCTTATTCTAATAAAAGTAAGGTGCTCTCCTCCCTATGTAATTGGGTCCATATATAATAGTTTCCCAAATATACTAACAAAGTGACTTAGAGCTTCTACATTATACATGTGTGTTGGGATGTTCCTAAGTTTGAACCATATTGGAGTTGTTTCCTTTGGCTTGCTTAGAAGGCTCAATTCTTCAGACCATCTCTCCAACTTCATACAGTTGGATCCAATATAAGTAAGCCCAATTTTCAGAATATCATTCAAGTTCATTTCCTTTTGAATTGTAGAAATAAATATCATGGATGTTTTGTAAAAACCTTCTCCAGTCTCTTCTGCACCCATTGTTTCATTAATGATTCCTTAGAATCTGTGAAAAATACACGGTTCTTTCCTTTGTAGGTTCCAACAACTACATTTTCTCATTTTTTTGACGCATTTTTCCTCCACTTCAGTGGGCAATTTAAATTCAAAAGGAGAGTTGAGAATCTCAACTTTTGTTTCAAACTTACCCAAGTAGATTTGACCTTTGTATGCATGATCTTCTGCTCTCTTTTCTGCATTCTTTTTCCAGACTTCATTTACCTTAAGTTGGAATTGCTCATGATAGTATATGTCTTTGATTTTGGGGACTTCATTAGCTCCCTCATTGTTTTGATTGAACAGTTCACTATCTTTTCGTATTCTTCCTTCTTCAGTAGGTTAGAATCTTGAAGATAATGTATATTCAATTGGACGGTTGTTTGTTGTATTTTCTATTTGTTGAACACAATTTCGTCTTTCTTTGCATGCATTAGTAGCTTTGTGATTTGAATTTTAAGTCCAAATATGTTTTCTCTTTCATTATACCGAACCTTCCATGTTCCTTCAATTTTCCCATGTTTTCCTGCTGCACTTTCATCGGAATTTAATCAGTAATTGGTTATTTACCTTTGTTACATTCCTGTTTTTCATGGATAATTTTTTCAGCAATTCTATCGATTTCTTTTTCACCTACCTCCCTTTAACCTTCCACAATAAATTATCTGACTTCCTTATTCTTATTTCTTTTCTTTTTCCCATTTTGATGAATAACAGAACACAACAACAAAATGGAGCAATAACAGAATAAGGTACACTAGAAACCCTAATTATTACAAAATATGGAAAACTAGAAACTCTAACCTTACAACCAAGCTTTGTAGATGAATGACCAATCTAGTTATTAGAGTCGATACTGTGTCGTTCGTGCCGATTGTGTCGATTGTGTTGATCATGTTGATCGTGTCGATCGTGATTCGTGCTCGTGCGCACATTCTTGATTTGACAAACGATTCTAAGCGACTAGCAACCGCGACCACAACAAGTGAAACCGCGACCTTGAAAGACTCAGCACTCGTGACTGTATCGACAAGTATATATGAGCATCCCGGACGTGAGTTGTCTTCTATGCAACGGAAGTGAAGAAACCATTGATCACTTGTTTGGGAGTTACAGTATAGTATTAGAAATTTGGGACAAATTTTCTAAAAGCCTGAAGTTGATAAGTTTCCAAAGGAGAAACAGATTCACAACAAGCGTATTCAAGTGCGGCTTTAGAGCAGTAATTTACAACATTTGGCAGGAACGTAATGGAGAGTCTATGGTAGAACCCGCAGAAGTGTTGAAGAATTATAGAGAGACATAGTCTCGGATTGTGGCGCACTTGCGGGAACGTGAAGAAAAGTTCCAAGTAAGGAGTATATTTGGAATATTAGCAAGAATTGGAATTTACCGTTTACTAAAATCATTAGGAACGAAAACATTGTAATCAGATAGTTCATTTACGTTTTTGTTTTTATTCAGAATGATACAACTTTAAAATCATTCTAGGTCTGTCTAGAATGATCTCTTAAACTCGTAGTTTTTTTTCCCATGTTTTGGAATTTTTAATAAAATGACGCTAAGTCGTTTTCCTCCCCAAAAATATTCTTAATGTTGGAGAAATCAAATAATAGCACCTGCTACTGCAATGGAGGAATTGCTGCTTCAATGGAGGAAGAACTGCTGGAAGAGAGAGAGAAAAAAAACCACAACACAAACTGTTGTTTTTTTTTTCCTTAATTAAATATGCCTTAATGGGCTTTATTAATTTGTTAGGCCCAGCTGCCAAATGAGCTGACCCAACAAATCTCCCCCGTCAGCGAAACTTCGCGGGCTCCAATAAACCCGCTCTCTCCCGACAATCTTCAAACTTGTCCTTAGGCAAGGATTTCGTAAACATATCAGCACCATTCTCACGTGTATGAATCTTCTCCAAGATCAGCTCTTTTGCCTCAAGCACATCACGTATCCAATGATATCTCACGTCGATGTGTTTGGATCTCGAATGAAAAGCTGAATTCTTTGAGAGATGAATGGCACTTTGACTGTCGCAAAACAAAGTAAACTTCTCTTGCTTTTGGCCCAACTCTTGTAGGAACTTCTTCATCCATAACACCTCTTTACATGCCTCAGTAGCTGCAATATACTCAGCTTCTGTAGTAGACAAAGCAACACACTTTTGTAACCTTGACTGCCACGAAACAGCACCGCCTGCAAAGGTAACCAAAAAACCTGATACAGATTTTCTTGAATCAACATCACCCGCCATATCAGAATCTGTAAAGCCTTCCAAAATAGGAGTATCACTTCTGAAACATAAACGTACTTTCGAAGAGCCTCGAAGATATCTGAGAATTCACTTAACAGCCAACCAATGTTCTTCTCCAGGGTTGGAGAGGTACCGACTAACAACACCAACTGCGTGTGTTATGTCCGGTCTTGTACATACCATGGCATACATAAGACTACCAACTGCAGAGGCATAAGGTACATTCTTCATTTCATCTTTCTCTTTCTCACTTGTAGGACATTGTTTAGAACTTAACTTGAAATGACCTGCAAGTGGAACTGAAACCGGTTTTGCATTTTTCATTGCAAACCTCTCAAGTACCTTCTCAATGTACTTCTCCTGTGATAGCCAAAGTGTTCTGTTCTTTCTGTCTCTTGTGATTTCCATGCCTAGGATCTGTTTCACTGAACCCAAATCCTTCATCGCAAAAGACTTGTTCAACTCTCTTTTGAGCTTCTCAATTTTCGCAATATCTTACCCAACAATCAGCATATCATCAACATAGAGCAGAAGAATAACATAATCATCAACACCGTATCTCTTGATGAAAACACAATGATCAGAAGTAGTCTTACTGTACCCATTTACTTCCATGAAGGAGTCAAATTTCCTGTACCATTGTCTAGGCGCTTGTTTGAGCCCATACAAGCTTTTCCCCAACCTGCAGACAAGATCTTCTTTACCTTTAACTTTGAAACCCTCAGGTTGTTCCATATAGATCTCTTCCTCCAAGTCACCATGGAGAAATGCAGTCTTCACATCCAGTTGTTCAATTTCCAAATCTTGACTAGCAGCCAATGCTAACACAACTCTGATGGATGACCTCTTCACAACCGGTGAGAAGATCTCTTCAAAATCAATCCCCTTTTTCAGTCCAAAGCCCTTCACAACCAGTCTTGCTTTGTATCGAGGTTGTGAGCTATTTTCTTGGTGCTTCAACTTGAATACCCACTTGTTCTTCAAAGTCTTCTTTCCTTTTGGAAGTTTCACCAAGTCATAAGTCTTGTTCTCTTGCAAGGAATTTATCTCTTCTTGCATTGCCAACGACCACTTGTTCTTGTTTTCATGAGACAATGATTCTTGATAGGTTTCTGGTTCTCCCCCGTCAGTCAACATCACATACTCATTGGGAGGATACCTACTAGAAGGTTGTCGCTGCCTACTAGATCTTCTAATATGCTGATCACCAGGTGGCTCTAGAGAACTATCACCATCTTGTTCAGCTTCCTCTGTTGGCTTAGCATCAACTAGAGGAGTCTCATCAACCTCAACTTGGGCATTCTCCACATCATTGGGCTGTGATTGTGGTGTACGAATCCTACCATTGTCAGGAAATTCATTCTCCGTAGACTTCGGCTTTTCCTTTTTCTCAAAGTCTTTAATGGTTTGATCTTCAAAGAATACCACATCTCTACTTCCAATGAGTTTCTTGTTAACCGGATCCCAACATCGGTACCCAAATTCTCCGTGGCCATACCCAATAAAGATACACTGTCTCGTCTTGCTATCAAGCTTAGCTCTCTCATCTCGAGGAACATGAACAAACACTTTACAACCAAAAACTCTCAGGTGATCATAAGAGACGTCTTTACCTCTCCAAACTCTTTCTGGAACATCGCCATCTAAAGGGGTTGAGGGTGAAAGGTTTATCAGATCAACCGCTGTCTTCATTGCTTCTCCCCAAAAGGATTTTGGCAACTTAGCATGAGACAACATACACAAAATTCTCTCATTAATAGACCTGTTCATCCTCTCTACGACTCCATTCTGTTGAGGTGTTTTTGGCACAGTCTTCATAAGCTTGATCCCATGACTTTTACAGTATTCCACAAATGGTCCTCTGTATTCGCCACCATTGTCCGAACGAACACATTTCAACTTCTTCCCAGTTTCTCTCTCCACTTCAGCATGAAAGAACTTGAAGTAATCCAATGCTTGATCCTTAGTCTTCAAGCAATATGCCCACACCTTCCTTGAGCAATCATCGATAAAAGTGATGTAATAATGAGCACCACCTAAAGTCAAGGAATCCATAAAACATATGTCTGTGTGAGCCATATCTAGGATATTGGGCTTCCTAGATGGAGAGAAACTTTTGAAGGAAACCCTATGTTGCTTACCAACTAAGCAATCTGTGCATGTCTTCAAATCTGTGGACTTTAAGCCCTGGAGATCGATTGTCTTGGAGAGAACTTGCATGCCATTCTGACTTAAATGACCAAGTCTCTTATGCCAAAGTTGTGCTGAACAATCATTAACTGCATTTGCTTCTCCCCCGTAAGACTTAGTCTCTGTCATATAAAGAGAACCGACCTTCTTTCCTTTAGCTATCACCAAAGATCCCTTAGTGAGTTTCCATTTTCCTTCACCAAAGTAACTATGATAGCCCTCATCATCAAGAATATCAATAGAGATCAAATTCATCCGAATATCAGGAACATGTCGAACATTCTTCAAAAGTAGCTTGCACGAAGTGTTAGTATCCAAATAGACATCTCCTTTTCCAACAATCTTACACGTAACATAGTTTCCCAACGTCACTGAACCAAACTGTCCACTAGTGTAAGAAGAAAATATATCACAATGATTGGTGACATGATAAGAAGCACCTGAGTCTACCACCCATTGTGTATCTTGAGAAACAAGGTTGATACTATCATTGTCGTAAACAATATCGATGTCATTACCACCCACATCTACAACCTTACTACTTCCATCTTGCTTATTCTCCTTTTGTTCCCGCTTCAAAGATCTGCACTGATACTTCTTGTGTCCTGGCTTGCCACAATGATAACATGTAATCTCTTTTCTCGAGCTAGATGTTCCCCGTGACCTGTCTAAACTGCCACTGCGATTCTTTGGAGTTTTACTTTTACTTCTACCCCTTTTCTCAGTCACGAACACCTGACTTGGAGTCAAGAAGCCCTGTTCTTTTCTTCTAGCCTCTTCATTCAGCACGCTCTCTTTCATCATTTTCAAAGTGAGCTTACCCTGTGGAACAGAATTGGTAATTGAAACCACAAGTGTTTCCCAACTATCAGGCAGAGAATTAATCAAACACATAGCATGAAGCTCATCATCAAATTTCATTCCTATCGCAGCCAACTCATTTAGAATCCCCTAAAAAGCATTTAGATGCTCAGACATAGAAGACCCATCTTGATATTTCAACGAGCAAAGCTTCCTAAATAGAAATGCTCTGTTTTGAGTGTTGTTCTTCTCATACAGCTCACTCAAAATAGTCCACACCTTATAAGCATTAACTTCAGTAGCCACATGCTTATACACACTGTTGTCAACCCATTGCCTGATTTTACCAACTGCCTTTCTATTCAGCTTCTTCCAATCTCCATCTGTCATAGCCTCTGGTTTGCCTTTATCACCCAAAATAGTGTCTTCATAATCATAATTACACAATAAGTCCTCCATCCGTGACTTCCAGATTGTGTAATTGGTAGCTGTGAGTTTGATCATCGTTCCATTACTGCTCAACGATTCTTCCATTTGAATTATACAAGAATCACCACCAAACGAACTCAGCTCTGATACCACTTGTTGGAGAAATCGAATAATAGCACCTGCTACTGCAATGGAGGAATTGCTGCTTCAATAGAGGAAGAACTGCTGGAAGAGAGAGAGAAAAAAAACCACCACACAAACTACTGTGTTTTTTTTCCTTAATTAAATATGCCCTAATGGGCTTTATTAATTTGTTAGGCCCATCTGCCAAATGAGCTGACCCAACACTTAATTATCAATTATTAAGTTTATTTATTATCAGAACCCAAACCCTCCCCACCTCTAAAAAGGAAGAGAAAAGCTTTGGAGATTCAAAAGCAAGAAACGTCGCTCGTCGATTGAAACACAATCAGCACGATTGGCACGGTCGACACGATCAGCACGAACAGCACGATCGGCACGAACAACACGATCGGCACGAACGACACGATTCACGAAGTTAGTGACGCTAACCCTAAAACTATTAGAATAGAATCGATATTTTTCTAGACGCTTGTTTCCTAGTTGTGAGCGTCGATTAGTTCTCTAATCTTGGGTGTTTTTGGAAGGTTGTATTTCGGAGCGATTTAGTCGTTAAATCTTTAGGGTTTCTGAATTGCATGTTTCTGCATTTACTCTTCTCTATTACTTTGTTATTCTCTTCAACAATGGGGAAAGAGAACAAAAATAAGGCAAAATAAGTAAAGAATTCGGGGAAATTGATACAAGAAAGAAAGTGATGGTTGTAACAAAGCAGAAACAGAGTTCTGAGAATGTTGAAATAGAGCAGAAATAGAGTTCTGATAATGCTCAAATAGAACATAAGGAAAATAAAGAAAATTCTCTGAAAAAACTAAAATGACATAAAGTATTCAGGCAGAAGTCAACAAAGATGGAAAATGGAGGGTTGAATATAATAAAAGGGCTAATCTCTACGGACTAAATAATCAAATTTCGAAATTTCTATTTCATGCGAAGAAAGAAGAGATTGTTTTTAGCAAGGAAAAAACTCAACAGTTTATAGCCCAACTTAATATTCAATACCTTTAGAACTGGAATTTACTTAAAAAAGATGAATATGATAAGATAGTTAGTTGGTGTGTAGAGACAATGCGAGAGCTAATGAAGTGCCCAAACACCAATAATTACACTATCAGAAGTAACTCCAGTTGGAAAGTAAATGATGTTTGGAAGAAAAACACTGAACAGAAAGTTGAAACTCAGGTACAATATAAAGGCAAAATTTACTTGGGGGATTTTAAACCAAAGGTTGAGATTCTCAAATCTCCTTTTGAGTTTAAATTATCCCTTGAAGTTGAAGAGAAATGCATTAAAGACTGGGAATATGTAGTTGTTGGTAACTATATAGGAAAAAATCGTGTATCTTTCTTGGTCACTAAGGATGTATTGCTAAAGTAATGAGAGAACATTGGACTGGAAAAGGTATCTGCAAATATCAATGATCTTATTTCCTAAAGATCAAGAAGGGAACAAATTTGGAGAATATTCTGGAGTTGGGGCATACTTATGTTGGGTCAAACTTCATGAAGCCGGAAAGATGGTCTGAAGGATTGAACCTACGTAGCAAACCGAAAGAAACAACTCAAATTTGGTTCAAACTAAGGAACATTTTGGCTCATATGTACAATGCAGAAGCACTTAGTCATTTTGCTAGTCTACTAGGAAAACCATTGTATATGGACTCAATCACGGAAGAAAGAGACCACATCACATATGTTATGATAAACATTGAAGTGCACCCTAGAAATACTCTAACAAAAAAAATGACAGTTATTGACAGAAGAGGTAAGCCCACAATCATGGATATTTTATATGAATGGAGGCCAAACAGATGTGCATTCTGCAATACTTTTGAACATGTGAGTAATCAATGTGAAAAAACAATTGAAGAACAACATAAGATCTTGAAAGTTCAGCAGCACAATTATAGCCTAAAAGTTCAGGAGCAGAATGAGAATGTTTAGGAAAATAAAATTGAAGAATCATGAACTGGAAAACATCTAGAGGAAACTAAAGATGAAGAAGAAGATGATGAAAATGTTGTGGATTCAAAAGAAGGAGAAGATGAAAAATTAGAGGAAGGAGAAGATAAAGAATCAGATAAAGAAGAAGAAATAGAGGGTGAAAATGAAAAAGAATTAGAGGAAGAAAAATGTGAAGAATCAAGGATGAAAGAAATGGAAAATTAGCAGATGGAAGTGATAGAAAAGCAGTGGAGGAAAGTGAATAGGAGACTATAAAAGTAGATCGAAACAACTCAGGCAAAGTTAAAGACATTAAATGTGCAACTCAAAAACAAACATCATCATATGCAATAGTTTGATCAGTGATAGTAAAACCTAGAGTCAAATAAGTGAGGATGCGACATAAATATAATTGCTAGAATTCGAGGAATGCAAATTGGGTTTTGAGGAATGCAAATTGGGATTCTAAAGCAGAGTAAGAGTAGTCAAAAAGGAAGTTCACACCAGAATCAGAATTTTAAAATTGTAGGCCTTGTATGCTTTGGTTGTTTTTTACTATAATTTTTGTGTGTTTGATATTTCCAATAAGATACTCTAGGTCGTTGTTTGTCATCTTTTAATCAAAGATAGAGATTGCCTAACTTTAATTTCGACCCTCTCCCACTTTTGAGATTTTTAATGAAATAACGTTAAGCTGTTTTCCAAAAATAAAAAAGAAATTTATTTATTATCTATTTGGGTAAAAAATAAACAACTTGTATACATTTTTGTCTAATTTAATTAATTTAGTTTATATATATATATATATATATATATATATATATATATATATATATATATATATATATATATATATATATATATATAAATTGGTCAGATTTGGTTTAATTAATAGGTTATGTATTGAAATTTTAAACATTAATTTAATAAAATCGATTATACAAAAGGACTATTATTAACCATAAATAAAATAAAAGACTATTAGAAATGAGTTTACCAATAAGAATTAATTGTAAAATGAAGGTTTTGATACCTTTGAATGAAAAACTATATAATTGAAATGCATAAATATTATGGGATAATTTTTATTAATTAAATACATATGTTATAGTATATTTAAATTTACTATTTCATACTAAATTAATTATTGTTGATCAATTTTTTTAATAAATAATTAATTATAAAAAATTAAAATATCAATCACTCTTCCAGATAAGTACAATATATTTTTATTTCATAATAATAATTGATTAAGAAAATCAAATCAAACTATTATAAGAGAATCTCTGCTAAATAATTAGAACGATTGTCATTACAAATAATATAAAATAACATCTATAACATTCAAACAATTATATTGTTAAAAAATTACGATAATTTTTTTTTAAAATAATTATATCATATATATAATCATTATTTATTCATTCAAGATTATTATAAAGATATAAAAATTGTATGATAAAAAAATTATAATAATTTGAGACACATATATCTAAATTTAAAGTTTAAGACTCATTTAAAAAAATACACAAAGTTGAACTACAAATAACAATTGGGCTATTAAAACTTTCTATTAAAACAGGTCATAAAAGAGAAAATATTTCAAGAATTAGAAAAAAAAATTCAAAAGTAAAAGAAAGATGTTATTATAATGTCTAGTTATTGTTTAATCAATCTATATTTAAATAGTAAGGAACTTAAGAAACCATTTTTAATATAAACTCTTTAATGGCTCTCAAGAAACATAATATTAATATTGTTTTTTCAATATTTCTAGTAACCTTGATAACATGGCAATTTATATACTATGTTTCTGGGACAACAAAGAGTTCAAAGGGTTTAAAGCACCAGGACACTGTTCAAACCATAGTGGGTCATTATAATTCTTGTCCAATTCTAAATTCAATGTATATATGGATTATTTATCATCTTTATTATATTTTCTTATATCATTTATTTTGTAGGGTGATGATGTGATTGATTGTGTTAACATGAATAATCAACTTGCATCCAACCATGGTCCTATAGTTGATAATACTAAAGATTTAAAGGTATTATTAATTTTGTTTTATTGATTGAATTTGTCAATTTTATTTTAAAACATTTAGAAATGTAGTGAAGCTCGGTTTGAACGAAAAAAATGTTAATAAATTTGTTAATATATATTAAGATATATTTTAGAACAATATTTCATCTATTCAATATTCATATGAAATATTTGATTCTTTCTTTCAAACATAGTTTGAGTTCCCGATCTAGTAAAATACTATAATGCATTAATATATACTAGGAAAAAGAAAAACAAATTAATCTTATACAAATGTTTGATAATTCAAATTCAACTAGACGGAACATAGCTCTTACCCCATCGAAATCAAAATGGAATCAACATCCAATGGACAAATATCTCAAGAATGGCAAAAATACGGAAAATGCCCAGAAGGAACTGTTCCCATTAGAAGGAGTACAAATTCTATCACTCGCAAACACCCTTCGCCTCATTTCAATAGTAGCTTATTTTTAAACTCATACGAAGAGGTGCACGAGGTAATCAAAGAACTCAACTCAACTTTTATTTAATAAAGCATTCAAACCTAATAGCATTATCAATACAAAATATAACTTCAAAATTAAGCGATATATATTTAATTTTTTTTATAGTATAAAGATTATTATTAACCTACAATAATTGCACTTTAGAAAAAAATATTAATATTATATATGTTGATATTTTATATCATTCTTTCTATTGTTCATTAAAGTATGCTGTAGTCCAAAATTATGGTCGCTTATTTGGAGCAAGTGCAACGTTTACGGTATGGAAACCTCAAGTCGAGCATAATGAATTTAGTTTAGCTCAAATATGGATTAGTTCGGGAAATGGTTCAAACACAAATACCATTGAAGTCGGATGGATAGTAAGTATAAAAATGTTTCAAAGTGAGAATTTAGAAATTATAGTAAAGAAATTAACCATTTTTATTGTTGTTGTTGATACTACCCCAGGTTTATCCAAGAAAATATGGTGATGATCAACCAAGATTATTCATATTTTGGACAGTAAGTAAGACATTTTTTATAGAATTATTTAAAATAATTTAACATAATTAAATATTATTTCACTACTTCTCTCTAAATAACATTACTTAAGTCATTAATCAAAATACTAAAATATCAAATATTTTAAATAATATTTTTATTTTTTTTTGTCATTATATATTAATACCTCCAAGATTTTTTACCCAAAATTTATAATATCTTTAATATTATCACATATCATTACGTTTTATATAATACATGTTATTTAAAAAATTTGAATCCGAACAAGCCTTAAGTGTGTGTATGTTAGGATTAATTAATTTAACCAAAAATAATCGTTAAATTGATAGAATTGTTTTATTGTTTATACAGAGAGATGGTTACAATACTGGTTGTTATGACCATGATTGCGCTGGATTTGTACAAATTGATTTCAGCATTCAGCTTGGTCAACCCATTTTTCCTTCCACTCTTGGAGGGCAATTAACTTTCCTAACAGTTATGGTCTACAAGGTAAATCTGACTAGTATTTTGAAACCATTCAAACGTATAAACTTTTAATAATTAATTTATTAAGTTATAACATAAACAACTATAATATTTGATTCATTTGAAAAAAAAAGTTAAAATGTCTCAAATGGGAGCCTTAATTAATAGTTATTGGGCCATTTCAATTTAAATTATAGAGAATTATAATTGAAAAAATAAAACTGTATTTAATTGCAAATCTAAACCAGAAGATTGACTGATGGGTTGCGGCCTAATATATATTAATTATTTTTTAACAAATCTTTTTTTACAGGATGGTGTGAATGGACACTGGTGGCTAGATGTAAATGGTATTCTCATAGGATATTTTCCTAAGTATATCTTCACTTCATTGAGTGAATATGCTGAAAGAGTGGATTTTGGTGGAGAGATTCTTAATAAAGAAAATGAAGGTCACCACACAACTACTCAAATGGGAAATGGACTATATCCCAGTGAAACTAGAGCAAGTGTTATATCTTTAACTAGAATATATGACCAATACAGAAATCCAGTTGAAGAAAGGCATGAAATTTTGATGATCACAGCTGCTCAGTGTTATGGTGCACTTTTTTTTAGTAATGCTATATTTTATGGAGGACCCGGTTATTCTGCAATCTGTCCTTAAATTATATTATTTTGATGTAATGTCCTGCAATATCAAATAAGGTGATTAATTCATTTTCATTGATAATAAAAATAAATATAGATATTGTTAAATTACAAACTCCCCAGTTCTCGCACCAACAACGTTAACTTATTACAACCTATCCATACAATTTTTCTAAGAACTAAATTGACAAGTAAATATATATTTTTTAATATATATATATATATATATATTTTGGTGCAAGAACTCGATATATATAGAGATAGATAGGTCTTAAATCGATACAATAACAATATTATATGAAACCAAATTAATAAAATTTTATATTTTAAAATTAAAAATTAATAATAATAGTTTTATAAATTGCATAATAACTTATTTTTTATTATTTTTTAAAACACATTCTAATTGATAACTTCAGATATATACATGTGTATAATATGTTGAAGAGCTTTTTTTATATTGGGTTTTGAATCGTTTTTAAATATATACAAATATATAATATTTTGATTAAAATAAAGATTAGTTGAGATTTATTAAAGATAAATTATTAAAATAAATTTTTGTATTTAAAATTTAAAATTAATAAAAATAAAATATTTAGATATTTTAATAAATCATTTAAATAATTTAATGATTAAAATAATATTAATGTGATAATTGTTTTTAAAACAATTATAAGAGAAACCTTAAAATAACCTAAAATATCAAACTAAGTAATATATTTATCACCTCCTAACTTTTGGGTCCCTTAAATATCACTATTTAGTAAATTAATAAAATTTTGCAAATACAATGTAATTCAAAGTTTGAGCATATTTTAATAAAAATAAATTATGTTTGAGTTTCAAATAAAATAACAATTAGAGAAAGTAAGAAATAATGAATATATGTTTAGTTTTTTTTTTCAATAATACAATAATAAAATTACCGGATGCACGTCACAATTTAGGATTGTCTTCAACTTATTGGAAAATTTACACTTGAGTTATAAACTATACTCAAGTCAACTTACCCGGATTAGAATTATAATCTAACAAATTAACATATCTAACATTTCTAATATATAAATAATTTAACTTAATCTAACATATCTTATCTATCTAGAATCACTTTTAGATAATCAAACTTAATCTAACATATCTAACTTAATTTATATATATATATATATATATATATATATATATATATATATATATATATATATATATATATAACCTAACCACAGGAGAAAAAAAAGATAGACTAACCAGGCGACAATGGAGGGAAGAAGAAAGAATAAAAAAAAATAAGAAGAAGAAAGAAAATTAGGTAAATTAAAGGGATATCAATAACCGTTACATTAATGAGCATATGTAACTACATTGGCATATAGACGTTACATATACTCCTTGTGTACTAGTAACGACATTAAAAAGAGCCGTTACAAATACCTTTAATTCGGAAAATGAAACGACAAACAATATATCTGTAACGTTTTTTTGGAAAATCATTAAAGATACTTCTATACTATTTGTAACGACATTTCATTAATTCGGAAAAGGAAACGACAAACAATGTATCTGTAATGGTTCTTTGGAAAACCGTTATAGATACTTCTACACTATTTGTAACGACATTCCTTAAAACTTTTATTAATACCATTGTTTAAAAAAAATGGTAAGAAAACTATAATATTAGTAACGACCTTTCTACGAGCCGTTGCAAATACTATATTATTAATGACATTATAAAATTGTTACTGATATTTAGTATAGGTAACTGCCTCATAGAGCCGTTACTAATATGAAGTATCTGTAACGGCCCTATATAACCGTTATTGACATTCGTTATAGACAACCCTTTTTCTACTAGTGAATATCAAGAAAACAAAGAAAATATATTATCGCTAATTCCTTTTAGGTTACATGAGCTACCGTCCAAGTAGGCTTATACACAGATCCACCCTTTCTTGAAATGATGTAGCCGCAGATGGCTCGCCCTCCATTTCCCAACTATATGCTCTACCCATTTCATACCCGCCTTCATTTAATCATGTAATGCGTCCTCTTGAACACGTTTCATCTAGTTATCCGAGCTTGCCTCCACAAAAAATGACAAAAATAAGAAATGAAAAACCTCTAAAGAGAATCTGGATGACAGTTTTGTCTTTACTCTAAATTAAGCTTGCTAACTACAACAAAATATACTTTCAGCGACCCTTATATGCCAACCCATATTAAGCGTGAGTAAATATTAAAAGAAAAAATCTTTTACCAACCTTTATATCTATACCACCACCTTTATTTTTTTTATATACCAAACTTTATTAAAACCTTATAATTTAAATATTCTAAATTTTAATAATTTTTATGTTTTATTTTTAAATTTTGTAAATATTTTATTTTAATTTTTTTATTTTTTAAAAATTAAATTTGACTTAAAATTTTGTTAACATTAAAAATTTAATTAATATTTTTTATATAACATAATTTTTAAACTTTTTATAGTATTATTAATATATGTCTTTTATTTAATTATTATTTAAATTTAATTAAATTAAAAGTAAAATATGAGAGTGTTCATTAGTTACTGAAGTGTTAATATGACATTTATCCCACATCGGAGAAAAAAAAAGTTTTTGGTATATAAAATATGAGAGAGTTCATTAGTTTCTGAAGTGTTTTTAAGGTTATAATGTGCTGGACTAGGGGTTCACTCATCAGGTACTTGAGAGATGAAGGGCAAATGTGATAATAGTAGAGATAAAATAATAACATCTAAAATGAAAATAGAAAAAAAACAAATTTAAAAAAAATAGTTTAAAAATAAAATAGACTTTTAGCGACGTTTTTAAATTTTGCCATCGCTTAAAAATAAGCGTTGTTAAAACTTTCGTCTTTCGGTAACGCTTGTACCGACGCTTAAATAAGCGTGGTAAAAACTTGCGCCCACCCTGCTTCTGGCGACGCAAGAATAAGTGTCGGTAATGTTTTTAGCGACGCTTTTAAAGGTTGGCAGAAGTCTTTTTAAGCGTCGCCGAAAGTCATTTTTGTTGTAGTGGCTAATTTATATACTAATTGTTGGAAGAAATCACAATGCTTATGCACCCTTTTGACTTATGATGGATACCAATTGATGTGTTATGTGGTAACCTTTGTGTATGCTAACATAGGAATAAATAAAACAGAGATGTTAGTTCTAAATATCCCTTATTAGGATTATGTATTCTTTGTTAAAGGATAAGCGTGTTGGTTTTACCATTGCCATTAACCTTCTTGCAAAAGAATTGATGCTGGTTTAAAAAATTATTTAAATTGTTTTATAATTAATTTTGTTTAAAATTAATTTAAAACATGTATATAATTATTAAATGTATGAGTGATATATCTAAATAATTATTATACAAACCCAATATATGAATTATTCAATTAGTCAGATATAGAGAAACATGTAACGTATTGATTGAGTATAATCAACCTAATAGAGCTGAATTTTAATTTATTCAAAACTCTGATGTAATCTGATCTACAATCACTCTAACCTAAAAATATGAGAAATGATAGAGACGATGAGATTGTAACGAAAGTATTTCCACGAATTCGACATGAGCTTCCACGTTTGCAGGAGAGAGAAATTAAAAAAATCTTCTCTAAATTAATTTCCCGCTTATTGTCGTCAAATCGTTTCCCTCTCTCAAATCTCTCGAGCGAATATCGTCTCCAAACCCTAAACCTCACCTAGAGAGAGAAATTTTCTCTGGAGATTTATTTTCTCACTATGGGCACGACCGACACATCAACGCCGCCGGAGCTTCTGACGTCGGAATGATCTAAAATTTCTCCAGCAGGTGCGTCTCTTTCCCCTTACAATCTGACCGAAGAAATTTCAATTTGGCTGGAGAAATCGGGAGATATCGAGATTTTAGTTTTTGGATCGGATATTTGGGTCATTGTCGGCATAATCGGCACAATCGGCACGATTTGCACGAACGACACAAACGAGGCTTAAACCCTTTCTTGTTTGAGTAATTATATTCAATCCCTTGTTCCGGTGCAATTGGTTTCCAATCGTGTTGTTTGCTCCCACCCTTTGCGGTATAAATCCAACCTTTGTGGCTCCTTTGAAGATTATGCAGTGTTCGCTTGATCTTTCCAATGACTAGTACACACCCGTTAAGTTTTTTACTCGGGCAAGGGGCGTCCTTCAATTCCTCCCTAATGATCCTAAGAAGGTGCTGAAGGGGCTGTCGACAAGCAACAAGGCTAGGTCCGATAGACGAACTCGCAGGTCTCTTAACAATCACAGAAGCAGAAGCCAGAAATCTATTAGGATTTGTATCTCCTAAATCCGACTTGCTTGAAAACAATCTGTAAAAAACACAAGAAAGAAGAACACAAGAACACACAGATTTATAGTGGTTCACTAAAATTGAGCTACATTCACTTTAGCCACCACCAGATTTCACTATGAAGAAGAAGAAGAAGGAATACAGAGATTTTGCCTCACACTTTATCTCTCTAGAATTGTCTTCACCATGTAAACCCTTAATAATCACATATTTATAGGGTAAACATTCATGTAATAAACCTAAATAAATTTGGTCAGGCCCAAGCCCAAAAACCAAAAAGAAAACCCAATAAACTCTAATTAACAATGTAGAGTTTATTATAAGTGTAGGTTCCATAACTCAACAATCTCCCACTTGGAGACTAACTTCACCATCTCTCGATCGGTGGCGGCTTTCTATCTGGTGTCTTAACGAAGAAGACCAAATGAAGTTGCACAAAACTTCAGTTCCTCATTTGTCACAACTTTCGTTAACATATCAGCTGGATTCTCACTCCCAAGAATCTTCTCAAGAGATAATACTCTATCTTCTAAAGATGACCGGATGAAATGATAACGAACCTATATATGCTTCGTCCTTCCATGATAAACAGGATTCTTCGCCAAATGAATGGCACTCTGACTATCACATCGCAACACACTTCCCTCGTAGTCTTGACTCAATTCTTGCAAAAAGGGTTGTAACCATATCATCTCCTTAGCAGCCTCTGTCACAGCAACATACTCTGCCTCACAACTAGAAAGAGCAACAATCTTCTGCAATTTTGAAACCCAACTGATTGCAGTACCTCTCAGAGTATAAATGTACCATGTTGTGCTCTTCCTACTATCAACATCACCACCATTGTCAGCATCAACATATCCTTTCAAACCCATATTAGACTTTCGAAAACACAAAGCGAGACCCGTACTTCCTCTTAAGTATTTTATTATCCAATTTACTACTTCCCAATGTTGTCTACCCGGGTTGCTCATAAACCTGCTAACAACTCCCACTGCATGTGCTATGTATGGTCTTGTGCAAACCATCGTATACATAATACAACCAATAGCGGAGGCATACGGAACAGTGGTCATGTAATTTTTCTCCTCCTCTATTGAAGGAGATTGATCTTTAGATAGTCTGAAGTGACTAGCTAAGGGGTAGTAACTGGTTTTTCATCATACATGTTTAACCTACTAAGAACTTTCTTCACATATTCTTCTTGTGAAAGCCTGAGAACTTCTTCATCCCTGAAAATTCTCATCCCAAGTATTTGTTTAGCAGCACCCAAATCCTTCATTGCAAACTTTTCAAACAACTCTTTCTTGAGCTTATTAATCTTATACAAACTTGCTCTAGCAATCAACATAGAGAAGCAGAATATTGTACGATTTATCAAACCCCTTAATATAGCAGCAATTATCAACTTCACACCTTAGAAAATTGTTACTTTTCATGAAGTTATCGAACTTCTTGTACCATTGCCTTGGAGCCTATTTCAAACCATACAGACTCTTCTGAAGCTTACACACAAGCTCATATTTTCCTCTAATGTCAAATACTTTTGGTTGTCTCATATAAATCTCTTCATCTAAATCACCATGAAGAAAAGCAGTTTTGACATCCATTTGTTGAAGATGAAAGTCTTCTTTCACAATCAAACTCAAAATAGTTCTGATTGTCATCAATTTAACTACTGGAGAGAAGATCTCATTGTAGTCAATACCTTCTTTCTGTTGAAATCCTTTCACAATCAATCTTGCCTTGTACCTCATGGTTTTATCATGTTCTTCTTTAATCTTGTAGATCCATTTGTTGTGAAGTGCTTTCTTTCCCTTTGGTAACTCAGTGAGCTCCCAATTCTGATTCAACATCAAAAGTCCATCTCATCTTTCATAGAAGACTCCCACTTAATCGATTCAACATATTGTATTGCTTCCTCATAACATTCATGTTCACCTTTATCTGTCAACAAGGTATAGTTCAGAGATGGAGACCACCTCTCAACTGATTTTCAATTCCTTGATGATCTTCTTAACTGTATAACCGGTGTTTGCTGATTTACCTCTGGGGCCATGTTCTCAACGATTGCATCTTCAACAACACATTGTTATTTTTCGACAACCGGTATATATATTAAGCTGAAAATTCTCTCAAATTGACTGTACCAGTCTCTTCTAACTTGGAATCACCATCTGATGTCTTCCCAACACAATCTTTATAGAGAACCTGTTCATTGAAGATAACATTTCTGCTACGAATGATCTTTCAATTTTGGTTATCCCGCAAACGATAACCAAACTCGATATCACCACAACCAATGAAAAAACATTTATTAGACTTTGGATCAAGCTTTCTCCTATCACATTCATTAATATGAACATATGATAAACAACCAAACACTTTCAAATAAGAAAGGTTTACCTTTATTTTACTCCAAGCTTCTTCAGAAATTCTGAATTCAAGAGGAACAGAGGGTCCCCTGTTTATCAAATAGGCAGCATTATTAATAGCTTCTGCCTAGAAGGTTTTAGGCAGTCCTGCATGCAATCTCATGCTTCTAGCACGCTCGTTCAATGTTCGATTCATTCGTTCAACTACTCTATTCTCTTGAGGCGTTCGGACAACAGTCTTCACCATACTAATCTCATTCACAGCACAATACTCTTTAAAATCTGAATTGATATATTCACCTTCGTTGTCAGGTCTCAAGCACTTAACTTTCTAATTTGTTTCAATTTCAACCAAAGCCTTCCATTTCTTGAAAATAACAAATACTTCAGACTTGTGCTTCATAAAATATACTCATACCTTTATTGTTGAATCATCTATAAACGTCACGTAGTATTGTGATCCGCCAATAGAAGAAATAGGTGCAGGTCCCCACACATCAGTGTGTACCAACTCTAGCCTTTCTTTCTTGAGCTCCTTCACAATCTTTAAGAAATTCACCCGTTTCTGTTTTCCAAGAATGCAGTTTTCACATAACTGATGTTCAACAGACTTCAGTTTTGGAATCTGTCCATTCTTCAAAAGAATTTTCATTCCTTTTTAGCTCATATGGCCCAATCTGCAATGCCACAGCTCACTGTTCTCCGAGTCATCAACTACAACAACAATTGTTTCTCTGCAAGTTGAAGTCGTGTATAACGTTCTAGTTTTGTGACCTCGAGCAACAACTATTGCTCCTTTAGTCACCTTCCATGCACCATTTCCACAACTGAAATTGTCACCTTCTTCATCAAGTTGTGTAATAGAAATCAGATTTCACATTAAACCTGAAATGTGTCTCACCTAATTAAACTTTCAAACAGAACCATTTTTCATCTTCAATTTGATATCCCACATGCCAACAATATCCGTGGCTCACCATCTGCGAGATAAACTTTCCCACAGTTTTCAACCACATAATTCTCCATTAATTCTTTGTGGGCAGTGGTGTGGAAAGACGCTCCCGAGTCCAAAACCCATGAATCTATCGGGCTATCAACAGAAAGAAGTAACGCATCAATGACAGTTTCTGTAACAATGTTGGTTGCATCATTTTTATCATCACTGTTTCTCTTCGGTGCTTTGCAAATCCTCTTCAAATGACCCTATTTACCACAATTCCAGCACTCAAATGTCCGCCCAGACTTGGACTGATTCCTCTTGCTCCTCGACATAAATCTGCTCTTACCTTGGTTGAAATTTCTATCATTACCTCTTCCCATATTTTTCACATTCAGAGCAGAACCTTTGAACATTTCACCAGAATCAATTTTACGAACCTCTTTAGCAAGAATACGATCTCTAACTTCAACAAATTTCAGTTTAGCATTTCCAACGGAATTACTAATTGCTGCCCTCATAGGTTCTCAGCTATTTGGTAGAGATGCTAACAATATTAGGGCACTAACTTCATCCCCAAAATCAATCTCAAGATATAGCAATTGATTCACAATTGTATTGAATTCATTCAAATGAGTAGTGACAGAAGTACCATCAACCATTCTTAAGAAAGAGTCTTTTCATTAAGTGTACCTTGTTGTTAGCAGATGGTTTCTCATACATATCAGAAAGATCTTTTATCAGACCCATGGTGGTCTTCTCCTTTTCTACATTGTGAACAACTGTCTTGGCTAGCGTCAATCGGACAACTCCCAAAACTTGTCTATCAAGAAGTTTCCATTCAGTTTCATCCATCTTCTCTAGTTTCTCACTCAAAGGAACATGAAGCTTCTTTCCATAGAGATAATCTTCAATCTACATTCTCCAGAAGGCATAATCTGTCCCATCAAATCTTCCAATCCCATGTCCTTTATTGTTCTCACTTGCCATTGTTTCTAATGCTCAGATCTAGCATAGATGCTCTAATACCAGTTGTTAGGATTTGTATCTCCCAAATATGACCTCCTTGAAAATAATCTGTAAAAAAACACAAGAAAGAAGAACACACAGATTTATAGTGGTTCACACAAATTGAGCTACATCCACTTCAGCCACCACCAGATTTCACTATGAAGAAGAAGAAGGAATACATAGTTTTTGCCTCACACTTTATCGCTCTAGAATTCTGTCTCCACCATGTAAACCCTTAATAATCACATATTTATAGGGTAAACATTCAGGTAATAAACCTAAATAAATTTGGTCAGGCCCAAGCCCAAAAACAAAAAAGAAAACCCAATAAACTCTAATTATAAGTGTAGAGTTTATTATAAGTGTAGGCTCCATAACTCAACAAAATCATGGATGAAGTCCTAAAAAATGTAGAAGATGCGCCTATTGATTCTATGCCAAATACATCATCGGGTATGAGTTCTTTTCCACATACTGATGAATTATATAAGAATAGTTCTATTGGGGATTCATACTATAATGATATACATGTTCATAATAGAAATGATAGGATTGAATTGATAGGAAAAGATAGTGCATATAGAAATGATAGGACTTTAAATCTAGAAATATCTGTTGTTATTGGAATTGCTGCACAGAATGGACCGTTAGGGTCGCTGGTTGGTACCCTAGACCAGACCGGTCATTCTGCTAGGAAATTGGATTTGAAATCTTATTTGAATGAAACTGATGACAATCGAGTTGCTTGTGCTGAAAATTCGGTCCCAATGTTGGAGATAATCTATCAAAAGGGCTCTAAGGTAATGTAGGAAAATGACATAAATTGTGCAGGTTTATCGGGTCCTATTGAAAGCTCAATATTAGGGTTTGTTTTTGCATCGGGTGAAAACATGCTGAGATCTATGTCTGTTTTAAATGATCCTACTGAACTTGGTATTGGGGTTCCTATTGAGGAATATATGATAGGGCTGAATAAGACTGTTGGTCGAGAATAATCAGTAGGTTCAAAGAATATTACAAGGTCGGGGTTAGTTTCAGAAACAAGAAAATATGATAGTTTAGGTTATTCAGGTGCAGAGAAAGATCAGAAAACAGAGCTTACCGGTCCTACTAGAGAGGATGCTGAATTGGGAAAAATAGGTCAAATTGAAATTGTCTCTACAGAGTTGGAGATATCCGATGCTCTGCTCATAGTCCATTGGGTCCAAAGAAGGACATAATTTCTCTATTATTTCTCTCCCTTTCATCATTCCCTAAGCTATTAATTTTAGAAAACATATTGTATAAACCATAAAACAGAATTATTTAATAATCTATCTTAATACATGCACCTCTTTGAAGAAACCGAAGTTGAAGATCGATATTTGTTGAATAAGATCAATTATAAAGAATACTATGTTGAAGATGAAATGAGGCTTTCGGCAACGTCAAATGATTGAGAGTTTTGGCTAGATTATTGTTGGTATTCTATGTGATTTCTATAGGGATTCAACGAGGTTGGTAGACAATTTCACGAGCTTGCTAGACAATTTCGGGAGGAGCGATTGTAGGAGAGCGTGATTCACGTCTAGAGTTTGAGGTTGAGGGAGGGTGTGAGTCGAGGAGAGTTAAAATGAATGATAAATATTTATAAGTCCCCGCTTATGTTTTAGTTTTGTTAATTGGCACAAAAGATTTTTATGTTGGAATATTATAAATTTTGGACTGGAGAAATTTGTAAGTGTTTTTGCATTAAACATAAGTTAGCGCGAATAATTTTGATTCAAAAGGGTTTACACCTACTTATGCATTAATCTGAACTGAGCGTTGAATAGTAATATTTCTTGCAATCACTAATATTCACGCTCATTGTAGTAGATATTACAGATCCAATGACATTTTGCGTAATTTATTTTCAATTCTCAGGTAGAATTATTCATATTTTCCTAACAACTATTTATGAAATAATCTTAACTAAGTACTGAGTTGCAATATTTCTCACAATCAATCATTTTTACACTTGCTATACTAGATATTGCAGATCCAATATAATTTTGTAGAATTTGTTTTTAACTCTCGGGTATAATTATGCATATTTTCCTAACAACTATTTATGCATTAACCTTAATTAAGCTCCGAATTGCTATATTTATCGCAATTACTCATTTTTCATACTCATTGAAGATCCAATGGTATTTTGTATAATTTATTTTCAACTCTCGTGTAGAATTATGCATATTTGTCTAGCAACTATTTATGCATTAACCTTAATTGAGCGCTGAATTGTAATATTTCTCCCAATAACTCATTTTAACAATCATTGTAGACATTATTGTAGATTCAATGCCAATTTATGTAATTTATTTTCAAATTACACCACTAACAAATACTACCATGTTCAAATACTTATTTTCATTCACTAAAAGTACAATATTGTATAATTTAATTTCGAAAAAGGGTTTTCAAACTCGATAGTCGTGTCACATAATTCATCTTCCTCTCGAGTGAGACGATAAATTAAAACGGTAGGTGAAACTAGAGTGAATTTAATATTTTCTTTTTAGACTATTTTTGACTTCTTTTTAGAGTCGTCATCAATTTTATTTATCGAAAAATTAGGAAAAAAATATTATGTGTATTCAAACGCGTTTAAGAGATTTTGTTCTTATTTTGGTGCTTGGTTATACGTTCTTACTTTAAACTCTTGATTGCTTAAAGGAATATCATTTTACACTTTATTTATTTATTTCATCCTATAACATGAATCTAAAGGTGAATTGAAACATAAACACGTGTCGTCTATGTTATTGTGATAGATTCTATGTCTAAACTATAAGAAAAATGTAAATACTTGTAACCGAGAAGCGTTACACGAAATTGGTACACATTTTAAAAAAGAGTCTAAGAACATACTCTAATAGACCCCAACACGAACATAGAACTCTAACTTCAAAAGTAAAAAATCTTGGGAGCTCCAAGAACAACAATAGTTTTTTTATGATTTTTTGCTCTACCCTCTCCCTAGCCTCGATCGTCTACTACATATGATGCATTGGACGTGTTAAGGACAGCCTTGTATCATGTGAACACCGAACAACTTTAATTCCCCGATTTCCCAAAAATATTTCAAACATTCCTTAGACAAACTGGACATATTCAGTCCCTAGTTTCATGCAAGGACTTGCGGGATTCGTGATCATTTCCCTTTTTAAATGAAGGTAAAAGGTGTAGGAAAACATTATAAACAAAATCATTAAAAATGAAAACATTGTAATCGGATAGTTCATTTACGTTTTTGATTTTATTCAGAATGATACGACTTCAAAATCAGTCTAGGTCTATCTAGAATGATCTCTTAAGCTCGTGGTTTTTTCCCGTTCTTGGGAATTTTTAATGATATGACTCTAAGTCGTTCCCCCCACCAAATGATGGAGGAACGGAAAAGTTGGCTATTTCTAAAGATGAAAAAAGTTCATGTTGTCATCGTTGTTGTCTCGGGGAAAAATGCCAAAAACTCGAGTCGCGTTGCACACTCTTCTTTCGCCCGTGAGTGTCCCGCAATTGTTGACTACGTTTGAAGCCCGATTGACCCTTCTTGGTATCGTCGGGCATAGGTGTTGATTTTTTACACCTAGGTCAAATAAAGACTAAAATTTTAATGTAAATTATCCAACAAACAAGCAAATAATAATAAGTAAAGAAAATGATCAAATCGAGCAAACCAATGAAACAATGTCGACATTAAAATTTGTTTTTGTTAAATATAAGTGATGATAAGTGATGAATGACCATCAATTTGACACCTAATTATAATAATTGAATATTATTATTTTGAATTAATAACGATAAATTTTTGTTTCTTAAAGTGAAAATTGATTGCTAACCTCTATAGTCTTTTACATAGACTTTTTTAAATATCATAATTTATTTAAAGAGAAATTATATTAGTTAATCACATTTCAAAATCCGAATAAGGCCTAACTAGTATTTTCAAACAATTCAAACGTATACACTTTTAATAATTATTTTATAAAGTTATAATAAAAAAAACTTATATTTTATTTATTTGAAAAAAAATTCAAAATGTCTCAAATGGGAGCCTTAATTTATAGTTATTGGGCCATTTCAATTTATATTTATTATTTTTGAACAAATTTTTTTTTTTACAGGATGGCGAGGATGGAGACTGGTGGGTATACTTTAGTGGTGTTGGCATAGGATATTTTCCTAAGAATATCTTCACTTCATTGAGTGAATATGCTGAAAGTGTGAATTTTGGTGGAGAGATTGTTAATTCAGAAAATTTAGGTCACCACACAACTACTCAAATGGGAAATGGACTATATCCCAATGAAACTGGAGCAAGTGTTATATCTGGAATTAGAATATATGATCAAGACAAAAATCCAGTCGAAGGAATTTTGTATCCATCTTTTAGCACAGGTCTATGTTATGGTGTAATTATTCATAATGATACTATGTTTTATGGCGGACCCGGTCATTCTGCAGCATGTTATTAAATTATATTATTTTGATGTAATGTCTTGCATTATCAGATAATGGGTTAAATTTTTTATTTCATTATAATATATATATATATATATATATATATATATATATATATATATATATATATATATATATATATATATATATATATATATATATATATATATATATATATATATATATATAGAAACGATTAAAAACATTTCATTAAAATCCCAAAAATGAGAGTGTCAAGAATCAAAGTTATACAAACTTTAACTATGATTAAATGATGACAATCAAACGACCATAAAAAACTTGATCAGTAACAATCAAACGTACAAAAACAGATATTACAATCAAATATTACAAACTGTATCAAATCCTAATTATTCTAATCAGAATTTTTATTTTCATATCAACCTATTGTTTCAACAAGTTGTCTTCCTCTTCCTCTTACAATGTAAAGGGGATGAACTCAAGAGCTTGATGAATACTGTCTATTCTCATTTTAATTTCTTTCTTTATATGAACCTATTCTGATTTGATAAAAATAATTATTCTTCAGGATTTTCAAGCTCTTCGTCTTATTGTTCTCAACTTGAATTTCGAGATCATTGTGTTCATTTCCTTCAACATCAGTTTTGAAATCCTCAGCAACTTTGAATTCCTTTATATCAACCTTGAAATTATCTTCTTCCTCTTGATTTGCTTGAGTATATTCCTCTATATTTTCAACAGCAACCACTTAATCTTAATTTGATTGCGATTCCTGAACTATCTCTTCAACGTGATTAGGTTGAGGTTCCACCTTCTTCTTCGTACTGCTTTCTTCTTGTACAAAATTTTCTCTCTTATGTTTTTTTTCTTTAACCATATTTTTCTTTTTGATTATAGGCACCTCTGTTTCATTTTCCTGCATCTTTACTTTCTAGCCTTTATGAATTTTCTGATATTCTTCCTTAGACAAATCATATTTTGGGCTTGCATGTTGGAAGATATTACAGAAAGAGCATATGTGTGGACTCCATTCATAAATGATTTCAATGATAGTAGGTTTTCCTTTTCTGTCTACTACTGTCATATAATTCGGCGGTGTGCTTCTAGGATGCACATCAATGCCAATTCTAGCAAATGATATGTGCTCTCCTCCTACAGTAATTGAGTCCATGTATAATAGTCTACCCAATAAACTTGAAAAATGATTAAGGGCTTCAAAAATTGTACATATGTGCAGGTATATTCTAGAGCTTGAACCATATTTGTACAGTTTCTTTTGGCTTACTTAATAGGTTCAAGTCTTCGGATCATTTTTCCAACTTCATACAGTTGGATCCTATATATGTATGCCCATTTCCTAGAATTTCCTCCAAATTAGATCCCGTTTTGAATTTAAGAAAATATAGATCATGGACATTTGCTGAAATCTTCTCCAACCATTTTTCTTCCATTGCTTCAATAATGCATTTAAGTAATTGGGGAGGATACTCCATTTTTTCCTATGTAGTTTACCACAATTACATTTTCTCATTCATTTATACATTTTTCTTCTACTTCAGTAAACAATTTAAATTTAAATAAAGAATTTAGTACCTCCACTTTTGTCTGTGTATTGCCCTTTATAGACATGATCTTCTGTCTTTTTGCATTATTGTTCTTTCAGACTTTATTAGTTTTTCATGTCGAGTTGTTCCTGATAATATATGACTTAGATTTGGGAGTATTCATTAGCAACTGACCATTGAAGATTTTTTTCACATTCTTCTTTTTTAAGAAGATTATAGTCTTGAAGATAGTGAATATTGAGTTGAAATTTAATATGGTTGTGCTTTCTCCTTATTAATGACAATTTGTCCCATTTTTTCATGCATAAGGAGCTTTATAATCTGATTCTTAAGCCCAAACAGATTAGCTATTTCATTATAGCATATCTTCCAAGCTCTTTCATTATCCCCTATTTTCTTGTATTCTTATCTACAAGAATTTCCCAACAACAGTTAGAACAAATTTCTTACTTGTGTTGTTATTTTGATGTTCTTTGCTGACTTTTTCAGCAATTCTTTCAATTTCTTTGACTGATGCTTCCTTAATTCTTTCCAACAGAAACTCTTTGACTTCTTTTGATTGATTACTTTTGTTTTTCCACTTCCCCATGATGGCAGAAATAGAGTAATAGAACAAAGTAATTGAAACTTTAAGATTTGATCACAGATAAACAACAATCGAGAGAAAATTTTAGCAATGCTTACAAATGCACAAGAAACTCTAGACTATCGACATTTAATGACTGACTTACGGTGCAAGACAATATCGTGTTGCCCGAGCCGATCGTGTTGTGTTGCCTATGCCGATCGCGTTTTGTTTGATCAATGGTGATTTCGGTCCCGATTTGATGATTTGCAACACAAAACAATATTGTGCCACCTATTCTGTCGTGCCTCTTGTGCCGACCGCGCTTCCTTTGATTTATGAAATCTCCAGAGTTTTCTCTCTCTTCTTAGGGTTTATATATATATATATATTAGAGTGTCCACCTAGAGACAGATCTACATAAGAATTATATTGAGAGCTGAATTTAGCTAAATAAAAAATTATCTTATAGATATGTTCAAACCTTATTAAATATATATATATATATATGTGGTTCAATTGCTATTTGAGGCTCAAACTTGAATAGTTTTCACTAAATGAGGCTCAAATTTTGAATTTTGTCATACTCGGCTCAAATATCAAAATTTTAGCAATTTGAGGCTTTTGTGAGTTTAAGCATTGATTGTCAGTAAATTGAGAGTTGTTGGTTTTATTTGTCTTTTATGTAATTAGGGTTATTTAATTATTAGTGGGCTTGAGGCTGTATTGTATAAGTAATTTAGGGTTTCTAGGATAATTACTCTTTATAAAGTTATACACAACACTTAAGACTCTTTAGATTTTTCCTCTTTAAAAAATATCTATTTTTCTGAGTTTCATTTCTTCATAATTGTTCTTAGAATATCTAAGTCAAAAGTCAACATTTGGTATCAGAGCTAGGTTAAAGAACATGTCGTCAACAAGATCAACCAAAGATGCGACGACAATGAAGATTGGAAGAGAAGGTAATGTGGCGCTATCATGTCCGTTGCTCACGAAGAGTAACTACTCGGTGTGATCATTGATGATACGGGTAAACTTACAAGCATAAGAAGTGTGGGAAGCCATTATGCTCGACGAAGTCGACGAACCGAAGAATAGAATGGCTCTCGCCGTCATCTATCAAGCACTCCTTGAGGACATCCTTCTCATGGTGGCCGAGAAGGATTCCACCAAGCTAGCATGGGAGATGCTAAAGACAATGCATGTTGGAGTGGAGAGAGTCAAGGAGGAAAAAGTGCAAACCTTAAAAAGATACCATTCGAGGCAATTCACATGAAGAATGGGGAATCTGTGGATGATTTCGCTATGAAATTGATATCCATTGTGACTGGTATCCTCTCGTTGGGAGAGAATGTGTAGGAGATCTCCATTGTCAATAAGTTCCTTAGAGTCTTACCACAAACATACATGCAGATCGTTACAGCAATTGAGCAATTTAGTGACCTTGAGAATATAACCGTCGAGGAGATCGTCGGTTGTCTCAAAGTCCACGAGTTGAGACTTCGCGGCTATGAAAACCAAGAGGAGGAGCACATATTGCTCACGCATGATGAATGAATGTCACGAATGAAGAAAAATGGAGAAGCCAATTTTTCTCTATAGATCGTCTAGTCGCAACAGCAACGGTGAAGATAATCGAGTTCGTGGAAAAGGGAAAGGTCAAGGGCAAGATTGTGTAGAAAGTTCAAATCGACAAGAAGACACCAAGAACCACAAATACAATAGCATAGTGAAGTGTTACGCTTGTCAAAAGTATGGGTACTACGCGTCTTAGTGCCCTAACAAAAGGTCTCACGATAAGGCAAATCTCACTATCTTCTATGTCGAGGAGCCATCATTAATGTTTGTTGAGGTAGTGACAAATACTTTGCCCAAAGACGATGATGCAAACCTCACTAGCTTCTATGACGAGGAGTCGTTATTAATGTTTACTGAGGGAGTGAGAAATATTTTTCCGGAGACGAGAAGACAAGCCTTGAAGAGTTCATGCAAGAACCGTCCAAGGAGGAACTATAGGTGGTTTTCTCAATGAATAGAAAGTCATGAAGAAACTCCTCGCAAGTGGCGATGAGTGTAATCACACTTATGTGTGGTACCTTGACAATGGAGCAAATAACCATATGACGGGCCATCGAGAGAAGCTCAATGAGCTCAATGAGAAAAATACCGGAAATGTGATGTTCGAAGAAGGAAACAAGGCTCCCAAGTGTCCTAATCTAGCCTGCGGGAAAATCTATGTGATCAGAGATGTCGTATTTGAGGAGGAGAAGAAGTGGGAGTGGTGCAACGACAATAACAAGCTCGTACAAAATTCCGTGGAGTTCAGAATCCTACGAGATGTCTATGCGGAGGCACCACTAGTAGAGATAGATCTTGTTAAATTATTGTTGATCACCACTGACGAGCCAACAACATATCACGAGGAGGTAGTTAAAGAGTCATGGAATGAGGTCATGAATAAAAAAGATTGAGTCTATCAGGAAGAATAAGATATGAGAGCTCATCGACTAACCATCCGGTCACAAAACCATCGAGTTAAAGTGGGTTTTCAAGTTGAAAAGAGGCAGTAAAGGAAACATCCTCAAGCACAAAGAAAGATTATAAGAAAAAGTCTATGTGTAGAAGCAAGGCAATAATTTTGAGGAGACCTTTGCACCGGTGGAAAAACTTGTCACAATCAGGCTAATTCTTGTCATCATAGCACACCGTGGATGGGAGATTCATCACTATGATGTCAAATCAGCATTTTTCAATGGTGACATCAAAGAAGAATTCTATGTAACTCATCATGAAGGCTTCATAATCAAGAATAAAGAGCACAAGGTGTACATGTTATACAAGAATGTCTATAGACTACTCCAAGCACCAAGTGTGTAGACCACTTGCCTCAATAAGAGAATGATGTATATCGGCTTCGTAAAGTGTTGTCAAGAGTAGACTGTGTACATGAGAAACAATGGAGAAGTACTCATTGTTGGCTTATACGTCGACCACTTGATCGTGACTTGATCAAGCATCATGGGTGTTGAGGAGTTCAAAAAACAGATGGTGAAGGAGTTCGAGATGAGAGATCTCGGGCTACTCTCATACTATATTGGTATAGAGGTGAACCAAAATAAAGATAGTATCGAGGTGAAGTAGGATGCTTATGTAAAGAAGGTGTTGAAATCGTTTGCAATAGAGGATTTGAAATCGAGCAAGTATCTGATGGAAGCAAAGTTGTAGCTCGAAAAGGATGTGAAAGGAAACTTAGTAGATCCGAAGGAGTATAGGCATATCATCGGATGTCTCAAGTACTTGATGCACACTCGACCCGATATCTCTTATGTAGTTGGTATAGTGAGTCGATATATGGAGTAGCCTACCACTCTACACCAAAAAGTAGTAAAATACATTCTTCGTTATGTGAAGGGAACGATGAGCTATGGGATTCAATTATGAAGATGACGAAAAGTTGAAGAACTCGTTGGTTATACTAACAACGGCCTATCCGGTGACATAGACGATAGAAAAAATACCAGAGGGATGGTGTTTTATATCAATGGGAATTTGATCACCTAACAATCTCAAAAGCAATAACTATTGTTTTATCTTCATGTGAGGCGGAGTTTATAGAATCTATTGCAGCGTCGTGTCAAGGACTTTAGCTGAGAAACTTGTTGAGCGAGGTGCTCGGATATGAGCCAAGGCCGGTAACCCTTTACGTCGACAACAAGTCTGCATAAGCATTAATGAAGAATCTGGTGGTTCCTGGACACAACAAACACATCGACACTCATTTCCATTTTACCCGTGAATGTGTCGAGAACTAACAGATCGATGTAGAGTTTGTAAGTACTAGAGAGCAACTTGCAAACATTCTCACCAAGGAGCTAATAAGAGTCAATTCGCAGAGATGCGAGAGCTGCTCGACGTGAATAATCTTGAACTAAATCAAACTTACGGGGGAGATTGTGAGTTTAAGCATTAATTGTTAGTAAATTGAAAATTATTAGTCTTAGATGTCTTCTATGTAATTAGGACTTATTTAATTATTAGTGTGTTTGGGCCTGTATGTATAAGTAATTTAGAGTTTCTAGGCTAATTACTCATTTATGAGGGTTATTTATAAAAGTTAATACACAACACATAAGACTCTTAAGATTTTTCCTCCTTAACAAATATATAATTTTAAGAGTTTTATTTCTTCATAATTGTTTTTAGAAGATCCAATATTCAAAAGCCAATATCTTTCTCCAAATTGTCAAAACATTTGTCATATTATTTTATTGTATTATTTTTTAAAATTTATTTGTCACGTTTTTAAATTAAATGATATTTAGAGACATTTTGGACGTATTTTTAAAAAAATAAGTATTAATTTTGGAATTTACACATTTCAATTTGTCGAAATTGATTTAGGTGACTAAAATATGTGTAATTTAAAGAAACAATTGAGTAAAATTTATTTTTTACACTTTTAGGAGATTATAGAAACTGATTTAAGGAAAGAGTAATGATAGAGAGCGAGAAAGAAATGACAAGAAACTGTAGAGAAATGATGTGTCATTCCTTGATTGGATTGAAAATCTGAAAATTCTCTCTCCTATTAAATTTTCAAACCACTCAGAAAATGACACATCATTTCCCTACACTTTCTCGTCATTTTTTATCGCTCTTTATCATTTCCCTTTAAGGAAAATGTGTATAACACATGCCTCAAATTAACATCTCAATTTGATGATTTCGTTCTTAGTATATTTTATATATTTTATATATTTTATATATTTATTTTATTTCAAGACAATATTACTAATACTTGGAGCTCTCTTGATTTTTTAATTTTGTAGTTAATGTTCTATGTTCGTGTTGGAGTCGATTAATTGGAGTGTGTTCCTAGACTTTTCTGCAAAATGTGTACCAATTTGAATAACGCTTCTCGCTTACAAGTATTTACATTTTTATTATATTTTAGACTTAAAATCTGTTAGAATATAATATAATATATATGTAATATATTATCACAATATTATAAATTGTGATAATATCATTAGAATATAAAATAATATATTTGTAAGATATTATCACAATATTATAAATTGTGATAATATCATTATTATTTTATACTATTAGAATAGTTTCCTTATAAGTTCATTGTAATGTCTATATAATAGACAAAACCTATGTAACTGATAAAATCATTCAATACAACTTCTCTCCTCTCTTTATTTATGACATGGTATCAACGCTTGTTATCGTTCTTGAGTCAATCAACTGATAGTTTTCCACCGCCTCCATCAATGGTTATCTTAACCATTGATGGAGGGCACTAATATTTTATTCATTTATTTTTAATAATGTCTTTTCTTTTTAGATATTTCAGTTGATGTTTTAATATTCTTTGGTAATCATATGGTAATCATATTCTCTGAGTTTTGATTTTAGTTGTTGCTTCAGCCAAGCAATTTTATGTCCATGGGATTTGACCTCTTCGTTAGTTTTATTTTATGAGACACATGGACATCCCCGCCATTGAATAGATTTTGAGACTCACGAGTAACTTCGGAGTTATTTAGTTATTGTTTTACCCCAACATTTAATGTCCATGAGATTTGACGTCTTCGCTGGTTTATCAGTCAAAACATTAGCATCCTGTAACTGGCTGGAGCTCACGAGTTTCCGAAGATTGAAGAATACATCATCAAAATTTCAACATCTCGATCATCTTCAACCTCAAATTGTGTAAACATTTTTCATCTTGAATTTGAGAAGGGATGTTAGAATATAAAATAATATATATGTAAGATATTATCACAATATTATAAATTGTGATAATATCATTAGCATATAAAATAATATATTTGTAAAATATTATTACAATATAATAAATTGTAATAATATCATTATTATTTTATATTATTAGATTAGTTTCCTCATAAGTTCAATATAATGTCGATATAATAGACATAAATTATGTAACCGATAAAATCATTCAATACAACTTTTCTCCTCTTTTTATTTCTAACATAATCTATGATAATAACGTAGACGAATGCTCCTATGCACAAATTGATATCAAAACTAGACATGTGTTTGTGTTTCAATTTACATTTAGATGGATGTTATAGGATGAAATGAATCAAGAAGTTGTAAAATGATATTTTTTAAACGGTCAAGAGTTTAAAGTAGAGACCGCATAAATAGTTGTTAGGAAAATATGCATGATTTCATCACAAGAATTGAAAAAAATTACACAAAATTCTATTAGATTTGTAATATCTACTATTTTATATCAAATATGATGTATAAATTATATAGCCAATAGTAAAACGGTAATAAACATAATATTATAACACTATATTATAACATTATTAGTATAATTTATATCTCTTTCTACCATCGACAAAACATTACTATTGAGACAGGTCTATAAATAAATTTTAATTTTATATTTTAGACTTTCCCATAGAGAATCTTAGTCGATTTATAAAAGAATATTAGGTTAATTTGATATATTTTTCAAATATCCTACATAATTTGAAGTTGTAAAAGATTTAATCAAAAAAAATTAAGTATAAAAATATAAACCCAATAATATTTCTAGACAAATGTTTATTTATTAAAAAAATATAAAAATCAAGTTTATAAATATTAATAATAAATAATTTTTAAACTAAAAAGTGTGGCATGAAATGGGCAATAATTAAAAAAATATTTAATAAATATAATTAACAATAAAGAATAACTAAAAAATAGTAAAAGGTTTATTTTATTTATTCATATACATATTTCTTTCTCATATTTTAAATATATATTATAATAATAATTTAAACTTAATATTTAACAAATTAAATATAATTTTAAAACAAAATTGATAATCTTTAAAATTTCAAAATTGTTAAAGTATTCATTTAATATATCATAACTCTACTTTGATTACATATTGAAAAACTTATATATTTTCGGTCCAAATTGAGTAAATATAGAAAAATCTGTTTTACAATATTGAGAAAAACCTGTTTTCTAATATTGAGAAGGCATCACCAAAATCTGTTTTTCTAAGATTGAAAAGAAATAGTTGATATCAAAACCTAATAAGAAGGTTCGAGAGTTTTATATATCAATTTTTATTTGTTTCAATATTTTAACTTCATATATTAAAAAAAATATATGTTCGACATTTTAACTTCCTAAATTTAGAAGTAAAATATCGATTCAACATATTAACTTCTTAAATTAATATATATATATATATATAAATATATATATATATATATATATATATATATATATATTAGTTCAAAATGTTAAGTTACTAAATTAAAAAAAAAAATCTTCTAACCTCCTAAATTCCAAAAACAAATTTTAATTGAAAACTTTAATCGTATTTTAAATGATAAAATAATAAATTATTTTGTTTAAAAAAATAAATTTTATAATTACAAATTTCAACCAAAGAGTAGAATTGAAAAACTATAAAATTACATAAGATTAAATTTTATTGGAATTATAATTCAATTTTAATTCTTAATAACAACTATGAAATTATGGGTGTTTCCTCTTGAGTATCCTCAACAACAACAACTTGAGGTTCATCTTCCATTTTCATTAAAATCATTTGCATTACAGAAAATTTTCTTTTCTTCTTCAACTTGATTCCCTTTAGTCTTTTTCTTTCACCGCTTTCCTTTTTCTCAGAATCCTTCTTGCTTTCTTCCTTTTTATTTTCTCATTTTTGTCTTTTTTTATCACTATCCTTGACTTCCACAATATGCTATTCCATTCTTGATTCTTCCGTTTCAATTTTTTGCTTTTTTGCTTCATGGACTTTCATGACTTTCTATTCTTCCTGAATTGTTTTTGCACATTTAATACTAACATGTTGGAAATTATTGCAAAAAGCACACCTATTTAACCTCTATTCATATGAGATTTCCATGACTGTGCTATTTCCCTTCCTATCAACAACTGTCATACTCTTTGGCAGTGTACTTTGAAGATGCACTTCAATGCTTATTCTAGTAAAAGTAATGTTTTATCCTCCCTCTGTAATTGGGTCTATATATAATGGTTTCCCAAATAGACTAGCAAAGTGACTTAGAGCTTTTACATTATACATGTGTGTTGGGATGTTCCTAAGTTTGAACCATATTGGGATTGTTTCCTTTGGCTTGCTTAGAAGTCTCAAATCTTCATATCATCTCTCCAACTTCATATAGTTGGATTCAATATAGGTATGACCAATTTTTAGAATATCATCCAAGTTCATTTCCTTTTGAATTGTAGAAAATAGAGATCATAGATGTTTGTAGAAACCTTCTCCAGTCTCTTCTGCCCCCATTGTTTCATTAATGATTCCTTTTAATCTGTGAAAGATACACGGTTCTTTCTTTTGTAGTTTTCAACAACTATATTTTCTCATTCTTTGATGCATTTTCTTCCATTGCAGTGAGCAATTTAAATTCAAATGGAGAGTTGAGAATCTCAACTTTTGTTTTAAACTCACCCAAGTAGATTTGACCTTTGTATGCATAATCTTTTGCTTTCTTTTCTACATTCTTTTTCCGGACTTCATTTACCTTCTGTTGGAATTGCTCCTGATAGTATATGTCTTTGATTTTGGGAACTTCATTAGCTCTCTCATTGTTTCTATTGAGCAGTTTACTATCTTTTTGTATTCTTCCTTCTTCAGTAAGTTAGAATCTTGAAGATAATGAATATTCAATTAGACGGTTGTTTGTTGTATTTTATATTTGTTGAACACAATCTCGCCTTTCTTTGCATGCATTAGTAGCATTGTGATTTGATTTTTAAGTTCAAACATGTTTGCTCTTTCATTATACCGGACCTTCCATATTCCTTCAATTTTCTCATGTTTTCCTGCTACACTTTCTTCAGAATTTAATCAGTAATTGGTTCTTTACCTTTGTTACATTCCTGTTTTTTCATGGATAATTTCTTCAGCAATTCTATCGATTTATTTTTCAGCTAAATCCCTTAAACCTTTCATCACAAATTATCTGACTTCCTTATTATTATTCATTTTCTTTCTTCCCATTTTGATGAATAACAGAACACAACAACAAAATGGAGAAATAATTGAATAAGGTACACTAGAAACCATAACTATTACAAAATATGGCAAACTAGAAACCCTAACCTTCCAACCAATCTTAGCAGATGAATGACCAATCTAGTTATTAGAGTCGATACCGTGTCGTTCGTGCCGATTGTGTCGATTGTGCTTATCATGTTGATCGTGCCGATCGTGCGCACATTCTTGATTTGACAAACGACTCTAAGCGACTACCAACGGCGACCACAACAAGTGAAATTGCGACCTTGATGCCGTGTCGATCGTGTTATTCGTTCCTTTCATGCTAATCGTACCAATCGTGTCGTTCTTGTTGATCCTGCCGATCGTGCCGTGAAATCTCCTATTAAGAAAGAGTATTATTAATATATATATGAGTATCTCCAGTAGTTTGGAAGATAGATCATTTAACCATTACGATAAATTTTATTTATAATTATATGTATGCATATATATTTTTATTTTTGTAACCTAATAAATATTAAAATTTTAATTTATTTCATAAAATTCACGAATAATATTTCCCTCTTTATTAATAACTTAATTTTTTTAAGTATAAAAATTATTATTTATTTTTCTCGTGTCAACTATAAAAAAGAATCAAATAATAAAAAAATAATAATAATTAATTTATATATATATATAAATTTTCAAAATAATTCATATATATATATATATATATATTATTAAAGTATTGAAAATATAACCAGGAGGTACATTCATCCAAATTTTAGTTAAATTTGAAATATAATGCACTAAGTTAAAATATGTACTTAAGATTTTCCTAATTTGTAATTTTGTAATTTTATAAAAACATATTTTATTTTATTTTGTAAAATTAACTGTTTCCAGTTTATGAGCAGATTAATTTACCTTCCGATCCAAATATTCATTTACTTTCACATACATTTTCAAATTAACTAGAGAGTTCTCGACCCGATAATTTAGACACTTTTAAATTAACCTAATTATATATATAATTGTGAAAGTAATAACACGCTAGTTTGGTGAAAATTTTAGTAAGGATAAGAATAAAAAATGATGATAAATTAATTTTTTATTTGTTTTGAATAAATTATAAAAATTTATATAATAGGTAATGCTTAATTATATAAAATGGTAGGAATTCAGTTAGTTGATGCAAAATGCGAAGGGGTAATAAATAGCTTAATGATGGCGATGAATTAATACCTGAATTAAGACCGATTAGTGTGTAAAAATATATTTAAACTAAATACTTGAATTTCTAAACAACTACTACATTTTTTTAAAAAAAGTATTTTTTAAATATTTATTTTGTTTAAAAAAGATTAGAAAATGAAATATTTTGTTTTTAATTATTTTTTGTTATACTTTCTTTTTTATATTATTTATCTGTTTTTATTTATCCGTAGTTTATACTATATATGATAATTTTTAATTTATACATAATTTGACATAATTTTTGTTTTGACAGTATATTATTTATATATTTGTTATTATAATTATATTCCTTATACATTTTCTACTTAATTTCAAATTATTATCTATTGTGAATATTAAGAGATATTACATATTTTCTATTAATTTAAATTTCTTAATATGTTCTGACACTATCCCTGGTATGAAAACCAGTCAATCATTCACAAAGAGGAGTTCAAAAATACACGTATCAGAAGGGACTTCGTAGTGGCGAAAATTAAAGACGTAAAAGACGCGGACTGTGACTTGCTTTTGAGAAGAAATCCAGAAGGACAGGGGATACTAGATCATATTAGTAACATACAACTCTGAGACAGATCCGACGTTCATGAATGAAATGCAGAAGACAATGGGAAGCTGATCTCAAAGAGAATATGAAAGGTAATCCGAGAAAAAACACAAAAAGTAGAATGTGCTCCTCTCGTATGGTCAACCAAGATCATTCGTCGACACCAGTTAATCATATGGCTTTCCTTCTGGGAAAGACTCAGCACTCGTGACCGTATCAACAAGTATATGAGCATCCCGGACGTGAGTTGTCTTCTATGAAACGGAAGTGAAGAAATCATTGATCACTTGTTTGGGAGTTGCAGGATAGTATTGGAAATTTGGGACAGATTTTCTAAGAGCTTGAAGCTGATAAGTTTCCCGAAGGAATGAAAAAAAATCAAAGAAGCAACACTGCTCAAAGAAAAAGACATAGATTCACAACAAACATATTCAAGTGCGGCTTTGGAGAAGTAGTTTACAACATTTGGCAGGAACGTAATGAAGAGTCTATGGCAGAACCCGCAGAAATGTTGAAGAATTATAGAGAGACATAGTCTCAGATTGTGGCGCACTTGTAGGAATGTGGAGAAAAGTTACAAGTACAAAGCATAATTGGAATATTAGCAAGAATTGAAATTTACCATTTACTAAAATCATTAGAAACAAAAACAATGTAATCAGATAATTCATTTACATTTTTATTTTTATTCTGAATGATACAACTTCAAAATCATTCTAGGTCTATCTAGAATGATCTCTTAAACTCGTAGCTTTTTTTTCCCGTTTTTGGGAATTTTTAATAAAATGACGGTAAGTCGTCCCCCCCCCCCCCACCCCCCCCAAAAAAATTCTTAATTATCAATTATTAAGTTTACTTATTATCAGAACCTAAACTCTCCTCACCTCTAAAAAGGAAGAGAAAAGCTTTGGAGATTCAAAAGCAAGAAACGTCGCTCGTCGATTGAAACACGATCGACACGGTCGACACGATCTGCACGAACAGTACGATCAACACGAACAACACGATCAGCACAAACGACATGATTCACGAAGTTAGTGACGCTAACCCTAAATCTATTAGAATTGCATCGATATCTTTTCTGGACGCTTGTTTCCTAGTTGTGAGCGTCGATTAGTTCTCTAATCTTGGTTGTTTTTGGAAGGTTGTTTTTCGAAGAGATTTAGTCGTTAAATCTTTAGGGTTTCTGAATTTTCATGTTTCTGCATTTACTCTTCTCTATTACTGTGTTCTTCTCTTCATCAATGGGGAAAAAGAACAAAAATAAGGCGAAAGAAGTAAAAGAATTCGGGGAAATTGATACAAGCAAGAAAGTGATGGCTGAAATAAAGCAGAAACAGAGTTATGAGAATGTTGAAATAGAGCAGAAACAGAGTTCTGATAATGCTGAAATAGAGCAGAAATAAAATAGTGAAAAGTTTCAGAAAAAAAAACTAAAATGACATAAAGTATTCAAGCAGAAGTCAACAAAGATGGAAAATGGTGGGTTGAATATATTGAAATGGCTAATCTCTACGGACTAAAAAATCAAATTTCGAAATTATTGTTTCAAGCGAAGAAAGAAGAGATTGTTCTTAGAAAGAAAAAAACTCAACAGTTTATAGCCCAACTTAATATTCACTACCTTCAAAACTGGAATTAATTAAAAAAGAAGAATATGATAAGATAGTTAGTTGGTTTGTAGAGACAATGCAGGAGCTAATGAAGTGCCTAAAAACCAAGAATTACACTATCAGAAATAACTCCAGTTGGAAAGTAAATGAAGTTTGGAAGAAAAACACTAAATAGAAAGCTGAAACTCAGGTACAATACAAAGGCAAAATTTACTTGGGGGATTTTAAACCAAAGATTGAGATTCTCAAATCTCCTTTTGATTTTAAATTACCCCTTGAAGTTGAAGAGAAATGCATTAAAGAGTGGGAATGTGTAGTTGTTGGTAACTATATAGGAAAAAATCGTGTATCTTTCCTGGTCACTAAGGATGCCTTGCTAAAGCAATGGGAGCACATTGGACTAGAAAAGGTATCTGCAAATATCAATGATCTTATTTCCTAAAGTTCAAGAAAGGAACAAATTTGGAGAATATTCTAAAGTTGGGGCATGCTTATGTTGGGTCAAACTTTATGAAGCTGGAAAGATGGTCTGAAGGATTGAACCTATGTAGCAAACCGAAAGAAACGGCTCAAATTTGGTTCAAACTAAGGAACATTTTGGCTCATATGTACAATGCAGAAGCATTTAGTCATTTTGCTAGTCTACTAGGAAAACCATTATATATGGACACAATCACGGAAGAAAGAGAACACATCACATATGCTAGAATAAACATTGAAGTGCACCCTAAAAGTACTCTACCAGCAAAAATGACAGTTATTGATAGAAGAGGTAAGCCCACAGTCATGGATATTTCATATGAATGGAGGCCAAATAGATGTGCATTCTACAATACTTTTGAACATGTGAGTAATCAATGTGAAAAAACAATTGAAGAAAACCAGAAAATCATAAAAGTTCAGCAACAGAATTATAGCCTAAAAGTTCAGGAGCAGAATGAGAAAGTCTAGGAAAATGAAATTGAAAGGAACTGGAAAACATTTAGAGGAAATTAAATATGAAGAAGAAGATGAAAATGTTGAGGATTCAAAAGAAGTAGAAGATGAAAAAATAGAGGAAGGAGAAGATAAAGAATCAGATAAAGAAGAAGAATTAGAGGGTGAAAATAAAGAAGAATTAGAGGGAAAAATGAGAAGAATCAGGGGATGAAAGAAATGAAAAATTAGCAGATGGAAGTGATAGAAAAGAAGTGAAGGAAAGTGAATAGGAGACTATAAAAGTAGATCGAAACAACTCAGGCAAAGTTGAAGTCATTGAATGCGCAGCTCACAAACAAACAATATCATATGCAATAATTCAATCACTGATAGTAAAGCCTAGAGTCAAACAGGTGAGGATGCGACATAAATATAATCGTTGGATTTCGAGGAATGCAAATTGGGTTTGGAGGAAGAAAATTGGGATTCTAAAGTAGAGTAAGAGTAGTCAAAAAGGAAGTTCACACTAGAATCGGAATTTTAAAACTGTAGGCTTTGTATGCTTTTGTTGTTTTTTACTGTAATTTTTGCGTGTTTGTTGTTTCTAATGAGGAACTCTAGAGTCGTTGTTTGTCACCTTTTAATAAAAAATAGAGATTGTCTAACTTTAATTTTGACTCTCTCCCACTTTTGAGAATTTTAATGAAATAACGCTAATTTGTTTTCCAAAACAAAGTTTATTTATTATCTATTTGGGTAAAAAATAAACAACTCAGTATACATTTTTGTCTAATTTAATTAATTAAGTTTATATATATAAGTTTATTTATTATCTAATTTAACCAACTCAGTATTGGTTAAAGAAGATCTAATTAATATTGATAGGAATAAAAGCCCGGGTCATGATGGGTTTAATGCACAGTTCATCAAAGACAATTGGTCGGTTGTGGGTAAAGAAATTACTCAATGGGTTCTAGAGTTTTTCAAGAATAGGAAGATGTTAAAACAATGGATTACAGCGGTCCTAATCTTGATCCTTAAAACTACGGTACCCGAGTAGTACAATATTTCAGACCAATTTCCTACTGCAATGTGATTTATAAATAATTTCAAAAATCATTTCTAAACGATTTAAAAATGTCATAGGAAAAATTATAAATCTTAACCAATCTACATTTATCCCCGGCAGGACAATGTCTCATAATATTCTTCTCATGTAGAGCCTTTTAAAAGGCTACGAGAAAAAGAAAATATCCCTAAGAGTGGCTTTCAAAATAGATATCAAGAAAGCTTTTGACTATGTTAGATGGGAAGCCATTTGGGACTTTCTGGTTGTTTCTACTTTTCCTATAAATTTTATTGATTGGATTATGCAGTGCGTTTCATCATCTTGCTTTGTTGTTATCGTCAATGGAGTCCAAAGAGGCTATTTCAAGAGGGGAAACGGGGTAAGGCAAGGGGACCCCCTCTCTTCTTACATTTTTGTAGCTATCATGGAGATCTTTGAGAGCATCTTCGCGATGTTCCGAAAGAATCGTCCATACATCTTTCACCCATTGTGTGAGGTAGAGGAGGTAACCCATTTATGTTTTCTTGATGATTTGTTCATTCTAGCGCACGCAGACATTGATTCCATTAAAACTATTAAGGTTGCACTAACGTTCTTTTCTGAGGTTACAAGTTTAACTATTAATGAAAGCAAAAATGTGGCATTTTATGGAGGCGTGAAGAACGAAACAAAGTAGGAAATCTTCAACATCATGGACATCAAGGAAGGAAGTTTTCCCGTAAGGTACTTAAGAATTCCGTTAACTACGAAGCAGATCGAGATCTCACATTGCAAGCCATTGATTGAAAAGGTAAAACACACGATATCTGGCTAGACAGCAAAAAAAACTTTCTTTCGCAGGGGAGGATCGAACTTATCAAAACTGTGGTCATGGGCATAGTTGGCTATCAGGCGCAACAGATAGTTATTCCGAAGAAGGTAATGAAGGAGCTCAACACGTTGATGAGGAACTTTATCTGGGGCAGTAGCGGAAGAGGAGGAAAGAAAGTCAAATGGACCGCTCTCTGCAAATTGAAGGACGAGGGAGGCATCGACTTGAAGAACAGTATCAAGTGAAACAAATCTCTCACCTTCAAGCATCTATGGGCTTTGGAGCGCAATCAAGAGTCATTATGGATCAAATGGGTGAATAGGAGGTTTATGAAATACGAAATCAGCATCTGGACCTGCAAAATTTATGAAGGTATGGGCTGGTCTTTCAAAAATATTCTTAAATTAAGAAGCAATATTGCAGATCTTTATGACATCCGGCTAGGGGAAGGGAAAGGCACTATATTCTTGCACGACTCCTGGTTTGAAAACTAGTCTATCATCCACACGGAGGAGTTTCAAAATATCCGTATTAGAAGGGACTGCGCAGAAGCAAAAATCAAAGACATTAAAGACGGGAATCGGGACTCACTCCTAAGAATAAATCCAGAAGGATAGAGGATACTTGATCATATAAGTAACATACAACTATACGACATACCGGATATTCATGAATGGAAAGCTAAGGACAATGGGAAGCTAGTATCGAAGAAAATATGAGAGGTAACCCGGAAAAAAACGCTGAAAGTAAAATGGGCTCATCTTGTATGGTCAACGAAGATTATCCCTCAACACCAGTTTATCCTATAGCTCGCCTTTTACGAAAGACTCAACACTCGTGATCGTATCAGCAAGTATATGAGCATCCTGGACGCGAGCTGTCTTCTATACAGAGGAAATAAAGAAACTATAGATCACATATTCCGGAGCTATTTAATTGCTTCGGAGCTTTGGGACAGATTCTATAAAAGCCTGGAGCAAATATGTTTCCCGAGCGAATGGAATGAAATCAAAACAGTGGAAATAAATTTACAAGTAGCGTGTTCAAGTGCGGTTTTGGAGTAGTGGTGTATAACATTTGGCAAGAACAGAATGCAAGGGTATATGGCAGAACCCGCAAGAGCATTGAAGAGTTATGGAAATATATTATATCAGATTGTAGCGCCCTCGCGGGAACGTGGAGAAGATTTCCAAGCACGGAACAAAACTGGAATATCTGCATGAACTGGAATTTACCGTTTTTTAAACTAACTAGAATTGAAAGCATTGTAATTAGATAATTCATTTACGTTTTTAGCTTTTAATCAGAATGTTATGACTTCAAAATCATTCTAGGCCTGTCTAGAATGATCTCTTAAACTCGTGGGTTTTTTCCCGTTTTTGGAAACTTTTAATGAAGTGACGCTAAGTCATTTTTCAAAAAAAACCCAATATTTATTCATTACGTGAATTCAAATACTACAAATTCTTTCACTAAATGGTAAGATTTTCAGTTATAGTCATACACAAACTTTTTTATATAGATAATGAACTTTTAAGATTTTATTTTCGGAATACAATAGAGACAACGTCGCAAAAGATGAAGCATTAAACAAATCATTTGTTGACCCAAAAATGTACCGTTTTATTACTTTTATAGTTTGGTTGCTAGATTCTAGTGTCCATTATTCATCACTTTTATTACTTCTGTTAGTTTTTTTTAGCCTTTTTAGTGAACAATGGTATGTGTAGCGCCATATCATGCTATGAGCGCGCAATACATTTTTTTTGTTAAAATTATATATAGCTTTTAAGTTAACAATTTCATGTGCAACATTTTATAATGCTATATGTGCATAACTTTTTCTGTTAAATTTTTTTTTTTAGTTTTTTCAGTTAACAATGTCGCGTGCAACATTTGTTTTTTAAAACAAACTTTCATTGAGAAAATTGTAAGTAAATCAGCCTCAAGATTTCGAAAAATGGTTTGGCGGCATTATTGAGTATCTTAATTATTTTCTATGTGATTTATGTTATGTTTAATAAAAGTGTTATAATTGTGTTTTTATTTTCGCTTACAACTTCAATGTCAACATCGGCTCCACATCCCTACAAACGTGAATGTCTACTATCTCATTCACAACACATAAGATTATGATGTGTATTTATGAACATTTTAAGGACATTATAAAGATTTGTGGGTTTTTTATGTAAATAATATGTTTAGTGAAAGTTAATGTCATGGGAAGTGCCTTATAAGGCCATGTGCAACGCCCTATAAGGTCATATTCTTGTTAAAAAACTAACTACAAATATGGATTATTAAACTAAAATATTTATTTATATAAATAATAACATATGGATTATTAAAACTAAAATTTTTATTTATATAAATATAAATTTTATTAATTTTAATCTTTATAAATGTCAAACTTTCATCAAGTCACTACTTTCATTTATTCGACTGCATTCTTCGTTTATTAATCTTCTTATATAAGTCACTACTTATTTTTGGCAATAATCTCCTAAAAGTGTTGAGCTCTAAGTTTATAACTGCGCGGTATTTTATTCTAAGTGTCTAAATTATTCTTTTTACTTTTACAAAAACAAGTCTTACAAATTAGTATAGAGAATTCTCAAACATTCAAACATGTTAAAACTGTATAAATTACAATGTCATGATGTCATTCTATTTCATCTCCAGTATAAGTCTCCATGTGTCTTATATAGTACATTCCACAATATGTTTTATTCTTTAGTGATTGTCATAAAAATTTTAAAACTCTGAGCTGAAATTGTACTATTAAAGCGGCAGACTATTCATTCCATGAAATCCACAAATTCTTGGTTCTATTTTACCAAGGTAAGAAAATTATAAACAGTGAAAGAGATTATTTGTTAATTGAACGATTAAATTTTAAATATGTTTTGAAACTGTAAAATATTTATCCTCCAATTTTGTCTATTTTAACAATAGAAGGTTTCCAATTATTTGGAAATTTTTGAGTGTCATGTTGATGCGGAAAAAATAAAAATATTCACTTTAAACAATAAGAATGAAGATCTGCAAAGTCCCATATTCATGTTAATATATCATATGGCTAGGTAACTAAAAAAATAAAATATTTGAGAAGTTAATTACAATATCAACAATCTTTAGTCAGATTATATTAAAGAGTTCCATTTCTCTAAATATTTTTTTAATAGAGAAAATGTGTTGCACATTGCCTTATAAGGCAATGTACATTGCATTATAAGGCAATGCACATTGCATTATAAGGCAATGCACATTGCATTGTTTACTGAAAAATTAAATAATTTTTTAAAAGAAAGATGTGTTGCAAATTGCCTTACAAGGCGGTACCTATGACCTTATAAGGCGATGCACATGGCCTTATAAGGAGCTGAACATTGCATTGTTAAATGAAAAGGATAAATATGTTTTTTGACAGAAAAAATGTGTTGCACATGACCTTATAAGGCGCTACACATGGCCTTATAACGTTCTGCACATGACATTTTTAAATGAAAAAACTAATTTTTTTTAACACAAAATGTGATGCACGTGGCCTTATAAGACGATGTACATGGCCTTATATGACCTTGCACATAAAATTGTTTACTGAAAAACCTAAATACATATAACTTACAGCTACAAAACTAAAAAGGTAGAAATAACTTATATTGATAATCTTCGACATAAGATGAAGTTTTAGGGACGATATCATCTTGATGAAACGATAAATTAAAATGGTAGGTGCAACTAGAGTGAATTTAAAAACTTTCGTTTTGGACTAGTTTTGACTTTTTTAGAGTCGCAACATATTTTACTCATCGATAAATTATGAAAGAAAAATATTATGCGTGTTCAAACGCGTTTTATAGATTTTATTCTAAGTTCGGTGCTTGGTTACACGGTCTCTAATTTAAACTCTTCACCATTTAAAAGAATATTATTTTACACTTTATTGATTTATTTCATCCTATAACATGCATCTAAAGATGAATTGAAACATAAACGCGTGTTTAGTTTTGGTATCAATTTATTCAGAGGAGCATTCGTCTACGTTGTTGTCATATATTCTAAATCTAAACTATAAAAAAATGCAAATACTTGTGATCAAGAAGCGTTACTCGAAATCGGTACACATTTTTCAAAAGAGTCAAGGAACACACTCTAATTGACTAGAACACGAACATAGAATTCTAACTACAAAAGTAAAAAATCTCGAGAGCTCTAAGAACAACAATAGCTTTTTTTATCTGCTCTAAACTCTCTCTAGCCTCGACCGTCTACCACAAATGATGTAATGGACGTGTGAAGGACAACCTTGCATCAAGTGAACACCAAACAACTTTAGATCCCCGATTTCTCAAAAATATTTCAAACATTCATCGGACAAATCGGACATGTTCAGTCGCTAGTTTCATGCAAGGAATTATGAGAAATGATCATGGTCCTTTCGCGATCATTTCTCTTTTTAAATGAAAACAAATGGTTGAGAAACAGAAAAGTTGTCTTTTTCAAAAGGTGGAAAATTTTCATGTTGTCGTCGTTGTCGTCTTAGGGAAGAAGGCCAAAACCTCAAGTCGTGCTACACGTTCTTTTTTCACCCGTGAGTGTCTTGCGATTGTTTCTTGTGTTGGAAGCACGGTTGACCATTTTATGACTTGACTAGGACCTTCATCATGGAATCGTCGGGCATGGGTGTTAGTTTGTCACGCCTGGATCAAATAAAGACTAAAATTTTAATGTAAAATATTCAACAATCACACAAATAATAATAAGTGAAGAAATAGATAAACCGAGCAAACCAATGAATTAGTGTCGACAATAAAAATTATTTTTGTTAAATATAAGTGATGGATGACCACCACTTTGACACTTAATTATAATAATTAAATATTATTATTTTGAATTCATTACAATAAATATTATTTTTATAACTGAAAATTAAATACTAACATCTTTAGTCTCTTAGACCATACTTCTTGAAATATCATAATTTATTTAATATTAAAGTTAATCATCAAATTACCTAAATAATATGGTATATATCAGTTAATCACATTTTGAGAGAAATTATACCAATTACAATTACATTTACATCCCACAATACATATTTAGTTTATTTTATTTACAGTGAATTTTATATATTTTTAAACTAAAAATTTTATGTTATGAATTTGATGAGTTTTATAAATATTTTTCTAAGTATTTTAAAGCTTATGATTAAAAATGATTAAGTGTAATAATTATTTATTCAATAAGTATTAAATATGTTCATGCATTGTATTTCACCAAGTTTTGTACCTACAAATTATACAAGTATAAGTTGTATAAAGGTATAAATTGTAACCAAATAGGATAGTATAAATTGTATATGTTATTGATATTTGGTATGAATTATAAAATGGTGTATGGTTTATAATTTAGGGTCGGATATATATATATATATATATATATATATATATATATATATATATATATATATATATATATATATATATATATATATATATATATATATATATATATATAAAAGAATGTACTATAAGTTGTATAAATATTAATTTAAAATTATTATTATTATTTATATATTTACTTATATTATAAATAATATTATTTATTATTTTATCTTATGTATAAAAAATATTGTACTAAGAAAAAATTAAAAAATGATTATATTTAATAATAATATTAAAACTAAATAAAATATAATTAATATGTTATTTTATAATAAGTTATATATAATATTAATAAAGTATAATAAGAAATTAAAATTAAGTAATATAAGAATAATGTTATGCTTATGAGACTAGTTATCATTTTATACGAAATATGATGTATAAATTATATAGGGATATAAATTATATTAATAATAAAACAATAAAATAAAACACCCTATTATAACAATATTGGTATAATTTATACATTGTACCACCAACCAAACATTACGACTTGTTTATAGATAAATTTAAAATCTATTATAAGTGAAGTTATATTTTAGATTTTGCCATACAAAATATTCGTCCAATTGGATTTTTAAATGAATATTAGGTTAACTTGATATATTTTTTAAATATCCTACATAATTTAAAGTAGTAAAGATTTAATTAAACAAAATTAAGTATAAAAATATAAACCCAAGTGACTTTTTTATTAAATAAAGATATAAATTTCAAGTTTAAAAATATTAATAATAAATAATTTTTAAACTAAATAAATTTTGCATTAAATAGACAATACTTAAAAATTAATTATTTAATAAATATAATTAACAATAAAGAACAACTCAAAAATAGTAAAAAGTTTATTTTTTATTCATATACATATTTCTTTCTCATATATATATTATAATAATAATTATACTCAATATTTAAAAAAATAAATATATAGTTTAAAAGTAAAACTGATAAACATTATAATTTCAAAATTGTTTAAATCTGCATAGATTTAGCTGTGTTATTTGACTCAATCATATATATTCGACTATAAGATATCAGTTTTTAATATATTACAACTCTATTTTGACTATATATTAAAAAGTTTATATATTTTTCAGTTTAAAATGAGTAAATATAGAAAATGAGAAAAAACTGTTTCCAAGATGTTAAGGTATCACTAAAATCTATTTTCTAAGATTGAAAAAACATAATTGATGTAAAACCTAATGAAGAAGGGTTAAAGTTAAATTACTTAGATTAACAAAATAATTTAATTTTGACGTTTTTTTATAAAAATATGTTTTCTAAGATTGTAAAGGCATCATAAAAATCTGTTTTAAAATATTGAAAAGAAATTAATAAAATAATTTAATAATTCAACATGCATGTTAACTTCATATATTAAAAAAAATATATCTGTTCAATATTTTAACATCTTAAATTCCAAAAAAAAAATATTCATTGAAAATTTTTAACGTATTTTAAATTATAAAATAATAAGTTATTTTTGTTAGAAAAACATTAAAAAAATATTTTAAAAAATAATTACAATTCAAACCTAAAAATTACAGTAGATTTAATTCTATTTAATTCTATTGAAATTCTAATTCTAATTTTTAATAATAAAAGGTATACAAACATAAAATTTGAAATTGAACCCTCCAATTTCAATGTCAATTCCAATACCAAAGATTACCAAACTTAAAAGAAAAGATAAGATATTTAATTAATATTTCATATCAAAAAATTATTATTTGATACTAGAGGACTAATAAGGGAGAAAAATTTAGGAAAGAATTTGAGAGAGAGTGACTTCACATTCTTAATGATTGAAAAAAAAAGTTTGAAGAGAGAATAAAGAAAAATTATTTTATTTTTTCAACCAATTAGATTGCGCCACATTATTTTCTCTCCTTCGTTTTACCAATTTTTCTCCATCTTTGTTTTGATACTATTCGAAAGCTTTAAGTAAGATTAAAACATATTTTGATCTAAATATTATAGTGGACTTTTGCAATGAGCCATACCGATGGAATTCAATAAAGAAAAAATAAGTATTTATAATTCTCAATTATTGATTATTAAATCTAAGGTAATAAAAATAACTTATTACCCCTCACTACAAAAAAAAACCACTTTTGGCAACGCTTAAAAAGGCTTCTGTCAATCCTTAAAAGCGTCGCTAAAAATATTACCGACACTTATTCTTGTGTCGCCAGAAGTAAGGTGGGCGCAAGTTATAACGACGCTTAAATAAGCGTCAGGAACATTAATTTAAGCGTTGCTAAAAGTCTATTTCATTTTAACCATTCTTTATATTATAATATTAATTTTTTTTTGACAATTTATCTGAATATTTTTTTAAATTAAATTAATAATCAAGAAAATTTAATTTATACTAATTATTGACATTTTTAATTATAAAAAAATTAATATAAATTTTTACAATAAAACTATCTCATAAAATACAAATTATTTGAATTCTTTTAACAACTTCTCTACATGCATCTGTCTAAACTTTCTAACTGATTTTTAGCTAAATCAGATTGCTTGAAGCTGCAGTTAAGTTCGAAAAGCTGGAAATACAAACAAAACATAATCAATAATAAAAAAATAAAAGGCCTCCACAGTTGGTACCAAACTTGGAAAGAGAGACAGGTCTTCCCACCTTCATACCAACAACCTCTGAAATAATTTTCTTTTGACCTGCAACCACATCTGTCAAAAACAAATTTCATTAAACTTTTATACAAATAACAGCAAAATAGTCATTTAAGATTCGTAAAAGCATTGAACCTTTTTCAGACATTCCATTCTATACTTTTGCAATCACATTCTCAACTTCATCATCTGACTTAAGCATAACTGTAAAAAAAAACATATTTGGCTTGACAAATATGAAAACTTATTGTTTGACGACAAAAAATCATAAAAGTTATGTATCAATTAATGTATCATTCTCCTTAGTTGAGGAGTCAATCAAAGAGGCAGTCAATGAGTTAATCAATTCATTCTGAAAAGGAGGAATCTGCTTTGGCTCAGCAACCACCTCTAAACACATAAAGAGAAAACTATTGACCACTTCTAAATAGAAAGTAGCATTACTCAGGTATTGAGAATCCAGTGACATACAAAGAAATAAGTTTTTGAGGTTTTACATGATCAGGGAGTTCAAGTGGGAATCAACCTGAGACCATTGGTCTCCAAGATAACACCCATTGCCACTTGAGCTTCCCTAGAGGGTTCATAAGTATTTTAAATTTGGGGGAAAGAATTTTTAGTATTTGAATAGCCAATTCAACAAAATAGTAAAAAGAATTAAAATAACCTGATTTTTATTACTCATAGCTCCAAAAGATGAGTTAGTGAGACTCCTCAAGACAATTATGAAAGGCAGCAAAACAGCTGGATCTTTAGAGGCTGGCTCACCCTGCTGCTAATGCAAAACAGTTGTCAAGAGAAAAATATATAATGGACTTTGTAGCTACAAGAATTGAGGTATTAAATCTTTTACCTGCAACACCTCCAATAGTAGGTCTTCACATTCATCAGGTGAAGAAGATACAAATTCAGCACAGGTCTACCAATCAGAGAATAATAATTTAGATATTTTTCCTACTTTGAAATACCATATAATAATAACCTACATAAATGCAAACAATAAATTCTATGCAACTTCACATACCTTTAAATTCTATGCAACTTCACATACCTCTAGTAGAAGGCAGAGGATATAAACCTCTGTCTTTGACAACTTTTGACAAGACTCTGCATGTTGAATATGATATTCATGGCGCCTTTTCAAAAGAATGCTAGCCAATATTTTAACATCTTTTACATGTAAGAGTTGACCATCCACTCCTTTGACCAAAGAAAGGATGTTTAGCTGTAAAGTGAAGGGAGAGGGCGGGGGAACACAAGTTTGTTAACAAAGATCTCAATTATAAAAAAAGATATATGCTCAAGCACAGCAGTAATACAAGTGTACAACAAGCAAAAGAAATTAAGAACCTTTGACAACTTACCAGTGCAAAAGAAGGAAGGTTAGAGAAAAGCCAACAATGGAATGCATGATCTGATTCTTTTTAGATTTTTCAAACCTGAAAAGAATGGGATGTGGTTACTAAATATTATAGTAAAGTCATGCAACTCTCTATGGTATAGGCATAAAGTACCAAAAACTATAACGGAGAGGAAAAGATCATACAATGGCCTGGAATATGTATAAGATGAACAAAAAAAGTACTATAAAATCAGTTAAAGACCTTTCTCCAATTGTTTCTAGCAATAGAAGATTATTGCGTGAGCAGCCCAGAACAGATGTAAAAAATGAGAAAAGCACATTTTTATCAGATAGTAACAATGTTTTAAATTCAACCATTAAGCTTAGCAGTTCCCCGAGAAAGTGACTCCATTTTCCACTTTCACCTATCATAGTTTTAACAAAGAAGGTTGAATTATATAAGATAATTAGATGTGGGTTGTTCCAAAGATGATGAGAACAGAAAATAAATAAACAAAAAACTACAAACCTTGTAGAAACCTGATGAAACCGTAGTAAAAAATTTCTCCAGCAACCTCCAGAACAAGGCAAGCAATATCTCAACATTGAATTGTCTCAAATTGGCACCAATATTGACTTGAAAAAGTTGCTCCAAAAATATATTGCAGTCTCCATCCATAATTATTATGCTTGTCTATTAATGGAAGTGTCATAAGTTAAAAGAATAAAAAAAATGTAATAAGAGAAATAAAAAGTATCAAGGGTTCCAGTATCATAATTCCATCTAAAAACATGATCTAAGCTTATAACTTCTTATCGGCCCAGAAGCATTCTAAAATCCAAATAATGGAGAAACTACATTGATTGGAAGAGACAAAATGATGAACTTTATCTCTGTCAAATGAAGGAACTTCATAATATAACAAAATTAAGCCAGAACTTAACACCAAAAATCAGGTATGATAGAAAGGGAAAAAAACTAATTTGTAATTGAAAGGAAACAAAATAAAAAGATACCAATCTTCTGCTCCATCGATGAATCCAATAAGACCAAGAAAAATAATGTTTTAAACAAGCCACGACATATGTTTTGCTGGATCCAATGAGACTGTTTCTGCAAACCTTCTTAGAGTATCCTTGTTGAAAGAAGTTATGGAACTCTGTTTCAGCCTCTGAATTGATTTGAGAAAAAAAATCTAATGATAATTTCATTCCAAGTATATTGACAAAATGATAATCATATTCAATAAGCCTATAAGATATCAATAAATGCACTAGTACCAAGCTCTCTACAGGATATAATGGCTCACTAGGAACTGCAAACATTTGAAAAAAAAAGTAAAAAACATTAAAATATGTTTCAATCAAGCAATAATAGATCAAGAAATCAAAAAGAATGATTATATTGATACGCACCTGAATTTAAAGGAATATAGTAAAGAGATCCAACAATAACATTATCAGAATTAACTGGCTAGAAGAAAAAATGGTTATGAAATCATAAACTCTCGAGAGTTTCAAATCAAAGAATAGTATGCTTCAATTCAACTATAGAGATCATAAAGCTTGTGCTTAATATATACAACTTCAATAGTGGATTAACATTTCTAATGATATTAAGCTACCAACAAGCAGAATAAACCATGAATATGTCAATGGAAGGATGAAATTATTCATAAATAGCAATTGAGTTCAATTTCTGTAACAAACCGAAGAGGAATTCGTTATGAACTCATAATAAACTCTCCAGAGATTCAGATCAAATAATATTATACTTCAATTCAACTGTAGATATCATTAAGCTTGTGCTTAATATATACAACTTCAATGGTGGATTATCAATTCTAATGCTATTAAGCTACTAACCAGCAGAGTAAGCCATAAATGTGTCAATGGAATGATTAAATTATTCACAAATAACAATCGAGTTCAATTACCGTAATAAACAAAAGAAGAAATCGTTATGAAATCATAATAAACTATCTAGAGATTCAGATCAAACATTATCATGCTTCAATTGAACTGTAGAGATAGAGAAACCAGGAATAAACTGACATTCCAAAGTAGTAACGTGATAAAGTGGACCGTGAAGACCGCCGATGGCAGAGCGGCCGAAACCTTCAGCTTGACCAGCGAGAGCTCGGAGAGAAGAATCGACGTTCACAGAAGGCATAGATGGAGAATCCATTTTAGATTTAGCTTATTCCATTCTTTGATCTTGGCCTTTATGCTTATCAGTTAGGGTTTTAGCATCATTAAGGATAGCTCCGTTATCGACTCTGTAACCGCCCTTGCGTGACTGTAGACAGCCATTACAGTTTCCCATTGATGAGAGAATTTATAGAAACGTCTTTTTTGTTATCATTGACGTTTACGTTTGACTTGAAGGCGAGGAAGGATGAGCATAATCAAGATGAATCGGAATACAGATCTAGATCTAGCTAGTGTGAAGAATGTCGAAGAATCAAGAATGGAAGTATTTGATGAGATGAATATTTAACCTACAAAGAAAGAGATGAATGGAGAGACTAACTTGCTGATGCTGCGGAAAAAGAACTATTATGATAGAAAATGACAAAAGGCTTGGAATTGGGCTTTTTTATATACCTACAAAAGAATAATTCTTAATTTTAAAAAATAAATAAGTTAATTTTTATTCTTAAATATATATATAATGTTTAATTAATTTATTTTTAGTTTATATTATTTTTTATTTTACATTAATTAAATTTAAATAATAATTAATAAAAAAATTAATAAAAAAAATTTAATAATATTATAAAAAATAAAAAAAAATATGTCATATAAAAAATAATAATAAAATTTTATGATTAATAAATTTTAAGTCAAATATAATTTTAAAAATATTAAAATAATGAAATAAAATATTTTTAAAGTTTAAAAATAAAACATAACAAATATTAAAATTTAGAATAGTTAAATTGTAAGGTTATTAAAAAAGTTTGTATATAAAGAAAAATAAAGGTGGTTGTAGAGGTATAAAGATTGGCAAAAGTTTATTTTCTTTTAACTTTTACCCACGCTTAATATGCGTTGGCATATAAGCGTCGTCGAAAATCATTTTTTGTTGTAATGCCTATTCATCCTCTAGTTATAAATTAATAAATCATATGAAATTATAAAAATATAAATTAACTATTTTTTATAAGAGAAAGAATTGAGAGAAAGAATTTGGGAGTGAGAATTGAGTGGCATAATTTGATTCACTTAAAAAATTACAAAATTTCTTTCTTTTCACTCTTTATCCTTTTTCCAACTAGTGACGTGGTGACACGTCATTCTCTCACACATTCTCTCAATTTTCCTCCACTTATCACTTTTTTTTATAATTGATTACTTCTTGTTTTTTAATTCATGGTAATACAAGTATTGGAGTTATAAATTCATATAAAATTATATAAATATAAATTAACTATTTTTTTATAATTGACATAAATACAAATATTTGAATTTCATGGGGTGAAAATTTGAAGAAGTATTATTAATATATATGTGAGAGTAATTTCGAGTGTGGAAGATGGTCACTTGCAGGGAGGATCGAACTTATCAAAACCGTGGTCATGGGTATAGTTGGCTATTGGGCACAACAAATGGTCATTCCGAAGAACGTAATGAAGGAGCTCGATACACTGATGAGAAACTTTATATGGGGAAGTAGCGGAAGAGGAGGAAAAAAAGTCAAATGGACTGCTCTCTGCAAACTGAAGGACGAGAGAGGCATCGGCTTGAATAACTGTATCGAGTGGAACAAAACTCTCACCTTCAAGCATCTGTCGGCTTTGGAGCACAATCAAGAGTCACTATGGATCAAATGGGTGCATACGAGGTTTA
>NW_025918999.1:0-120995 GCF_907164915.1 Impatiens glandulifera
TTGCCTCACATTTTATCTCTCTAAAATTATGTTTTATCAATGTAAATCCTTAATAATAACATATTTATAGGGTAAACATTTAGATAATACAACTTAAATAATTCTTGGTCAGGCCCAAGCCCAAACCAAAATACAAACCTGTTAGAATAAAAAATTAACTTAATTTAAGCGGCTAACGATTACAAGGTTTTTGATATTTAGATTAAATAATCAAAAAGGGAGAAATTGTTAGATAAATTAGATAATTAATTAGTAAGTAATTAATTATCTAAAAAAAACTTAACCAAGTTAATTTTTGTGCAGGATAAAGAAAAACCGGAATACAAAATTCAGCAGAACCAAAACCAGTATTATATCTTCGGCTCTATAAAGACGGTGCAACCGGTTATCTGTTCGGTTATTTATCAAAGAGGCACAATCGGTAATGGATCGGTTCGGTAACAGAAATCGGCTTTAGCGCTCAGCTAGTTTGACCGGTATTATATCTTTGGTTTTATAAAAACGACGCAAATCGGTATTATCTGATCGACTTTATGTTCGGTCACTTATAAGAAGCGGAACCGGTAGTGGATCGGTTCAATAGTAGAAATTGGCTCTACCGCTATACAAGCTGATCGGTAGACTTATCAGTTATATGTTATGAAGCAGAACCGGTAGACCGACCGGTAGTCTAAAGACAGCGCAACCGGTAATTTGTCCAGTAGTCTATTTGGTAATATTATCGGTTTTTATACATGAAGCGGAATCGTTAGTATCCATCCAACGGTAGTTTGACCGGCTATTCACATGAAGGCAAAATTGGTAATCTGATCAGTAGTTTGCCTGGTTAGATCCAAAAAGCGGAACCGATTTTATGCTAAGACAACCTTATACTAAGCGCAACCGACAGTTTCCTATTTAGTGATATGCAGAACATTTTCGGTAATAATAGAGGGGAACCTTCACATGTCCAGACTGTATTATTGCTATTTTAATACAAGTCTGATGAAACCTTCTTGGGAGTAGAAGCCTGCCAAATGAACTCAGACTACCATTTTAGTATAAGTCTGATATAGTCCACTTGGAGCAGTTATCTATCACATTATCCGAGACAGCTAAATCATTAGAAGACAAATCTGCATGCTGATCTGCTCCTCGGAAACCATTAATAATATTAATGCCATGTTGACTTATTATCAAACAAGATCAGAGGATATCCCAAAGCTATACTCTACCGATCCTCAACCAATCAGATTCAAGAAACGAAGTACCATCAAGGAAATATATCTGTTGAAGGAGAAGAATATGTCCGTTGTCATATTTCTATTTAAGAGAACAAAGCTTAACCGAATTAACCACCTTTTGATAACCCTGAAAACATCTAGAACCTTGCATCTTTCGCACAACCTTTGCTCAAGCTTTCAACTCTTGCAACCTTACTCACATTTGTTTCAGTGTGTGTTAGAAATTCAAAGTGTATTACAATTTCATCTATCTTGTGTGAGTGGTGAGTATTGTAAGTTGACAAAATATGTTTCTGTTCATCAGAGTGAGCTTGGTGAGAAGTAAAAAACGAGTAGTAAATAAGCCTCAGGTGTTAGACTTAAGAATTGTAATCAGTCTGAATATTCTGAGCGAATATCCTTCTCAAAGTTTGAGAAGAGGGGGTGACGTAGGAGTTTTATCTCCGAACATCCATAAATCCTGTGTTGTGTTTTCTTACTACTTTGTGTCCTCTCATTGTTGTCTAAACCATGCACTCGTTGCTTTAAGTTGAAACAAACACTTCCGCGCTTGAACTCGATTCAAGAGTTTGTGACAACTTACGAAGTATAGAGACCGATATTAACCTCTTACAGAGTTATTATCAACCGGCGTGTGTGTAAGCGTTCATCCTAGCAAAACCCCAGTCTCCTTCGGCGATACCAATCCTAACAAAACCCAATAAACTCTAATTAACTTTATAGTTTATTATAAGTATAGACTCCATAACTCAACAATCTCTTACTTTGAGACTAACTTCATCATCTCTAGATCGGTAGCGACTCTCTATCTGATGTTTTAAAGAAGAAGACCAACTATAGTTGCACACAACTTCATTTTGTCGTCTGTCACAACTTTCGTTAGCATATTAGTTGGATTCTCACTCATGAGAATCTTCTCAAGAGCTAACACTCCATCTTCTAAAGATGATCGTATGAAATGATAACGAACTTGTATATGCTTCGTTCTGCCATGATACACATGATTCTTTGCCAAATGAATGACACTCTGACTGTCGCATCGCAACACACTTCTCTTGTAGTCTTGACTCAATTCTTACAAAAAGGGTTACAACCACATCATCTCTTTAGCAGCCTTAGTCACAACGTAGAGGAGTAGAATAATGTACGATTTATCAAACCTCTTGATATATCATAAATGATCAACTTCACACCTCAAAAAATTGTTACTTTTCATGAAGATATCGAACTTCTTGTACCATTGACTTGGAGCCTATTTCAAATCATATAGACTCTTCTGAAGCTTACACACAAGTTCATCTATTCATTTGAATTCAAAGCCTTGTGGTTGTCGCATGTAAATCTCTTCATCTAAATCACCATGAAGAAAATCAATTTTGACAGCCATTTGTTGAAGATAAAGGTCTTATTTCACAACCAAACTCAAAATAATTCTGATTATTATCAATTTGACCACTGGAGAGAAGGTCTTATTGTAGTCAATACTTTTTTTTGTTGAAATCTCACAACCCACATTGCCTTGTACCTCATGGTTTTATCACGTTCTTATTTAATCATAAAGATCCATTTGTTGTGAAGTGTTTTCTTTTTCTTTAGTAGCTTAGTGATCTTCCAAGTCTGATTCGACGTCAAAGAGTTAATCTCATCTTTCATTGCAGACATCCACTTAACTAATTCATCAGATTGTATTGCTTCCTCGTAGCATTCATATTTGTCTTTATCTGTTAACAAGATATAGTTCAAAGATGGGACCACCTCTCGACTGGATTTTAATTTATTGACGATCTTCTCAACTATATAACTAGTGTTTGCTGATTTGTCTCTGGAGCCACGTTCTCAACGATTACATTTTCAACAACACACTGACATATATTCAACCAAAAATATCTCAAATCGACCGTGCCATACTCTTCAAACTTGGAATCACCATCTATTGTCTTCCCAACATAATCTTTGTAGAGAACCTATTCATTGAAGATAATGTTTCTACTACAAACGATCTTCCAATTTTGATTATCCCATAAACGATAACCAAACTCGATATCACCATAACCAATAAAAAATATTTATGAGACTTTGAATCAAGCTTGCTCCTATCACATTCAATAATATGCACATATGATAAACAATCAAATACTTTCAAATAAGAAATGTTTTCCTTCTTATTGCTCCAAACTTCTTCTAGAAATCTGAATTCAAGAGGAACAGAGGGTCCTCTGTTTATCAACTAGGAAGTAGTGTTGATAGCTTCTTCCTAGAAGGTTTTAAACAACCCATCATGCAATCTCATAATTTTAGCACGCTCTTTAAATGTTCGATTCATTTGTTCAGCTACTCCATTCTTTTGAGGAGTTCGGGGAACAATCTTCACTATACTGATCCCATTCACATCACAATACTCTATAAAATCTGAATTGATGTATTCACCTCCATTGTCGGATCTCAAACACTTAACTTTCTGATCTGTTTCATTTTCAACCACAGCCTTCCACTTCTTGAAAATAATAAATACTTTAGACTTGTACTTTATAAAGTAAACTCATACTTTTCTTTTCGAATCATCTATAAACGTCACGTAGTAGTGTGATTCTCCAATAGAAGAAACATGTGCAAGTCCTTAAACATCAGTGTGTACCAACTCCAGTCTTTATTTTTTGAGATCCTTATAGATCTTTAAGAAACCTCACATGTTTCTATTTACTAAGAATGTTGTTTTCAGATAACTAATTCTCAACAGACTTCAGTTCTGGAATCTGACAATTCTTTAAAAGAATTTTCATTCATTTTTCGCTCATATGGCTTAACCTGAAATGCCATAGCTCACTATTCTTTGAGTCATCAACAACAACAACTGTGTCTTTAAAAAATTATTAGATTAAATCACATTTTTATTGTAAAAATAAAATATTAAAAGTGGACTTAAGCCAAGTTAGCCTAATCGTAAATCTGCTCTTGAGACAAAGCCTATGCGACAATATCTTGCTTGTTAGTACATTTAGCAAAATTGGATACCGATGGGATTCTTTGTAACTTTTATTTTTAATTTATTTTTAATATTTTTTAAAATAATATAAAGTTCTATAATAATTATTTTCAAAATTAATAAAAAAAATTATAATTAGTTAGTTTAATTGGTTAGTTATAATCTCTATAAACTTAGTAATTATATGTGAGGGTAACAATTTAAGTCGATTTCGGTTTGATGTGTTCAAGTTGATAAGTTAGCGGATTGAGCGATATTAACCTAAATATTGCAGGTTAAGTAATTAATGTCAAAATCTCTAACTTAATTGAACTGATCTGTTATTTATAATTGATACAAACCCGACCTGATTAACCTAACTAAATTCGAACTCAACCCAATTTAATTAATATTGTATCTCTATTTCAAATTAAAATGACATAAATATACAAAAGAATAACGAAGTTAAATCATAAATCTATTTATAGAAACATTTTATAAAAGAAAATGAATGAATATATAGGACAAATACAAAATCCTTAAAAAAAATTATAAACGAGTTAGCGAGTCTACTTTGTGTCATTTCAGGTCGACCCGATTTTGACATGTTATTAATCAGGTTAAATGAGTCGATCTAATTTAGACCCAAACCCAAAAATACATGACTCTAACCTATTTTTTTCATATTTGGTTCGAATAATAATAGACTAATAGTTTATAAAAATATATATCATCTAATACATTTTCTTCGTGAAGACCTAACACGTTTTGATGGAAACATTAGGAGATTAGTGGTAGATGTCATTATCAATTTGATTTATGGAGCCCATCCTAAATTAAGAACGGTTATTTCGATGCTACCCATACAGACAAGACTTGTATCCCACTCATAAAATGATACAAATGCACAAAAGTGAAGTATCACCTTCTCATTTGTTGATTTTTTTTTCTATTTCTACCGTGGCGTTGTCTTAGTGGATATAGACAATGTTTATATGAGTAGCATCGAACCAACCATTAAAGACATTGAAATAGGTCCCACCCATGACACGGTCCAATCTACCCAACTTGGAATGATTCAAAAGACATGGAGACCTAGATCAATATGAGTTATCACTATTTAGTCTAGTCTAGTCTGTTTAAGAGCGACAATTCAGACTAAAAGATTTAGTCTAGTCTTGATGCCACCATAGGTTTGGCCCATGCATACTGGATATGAGGTTTTTAGCAAGTTGACCAAAAATCATATGTAAATAATAAAAAGCATTGAGAAATAAATCTTGATCCAAACAATTTCCAATAAAGTTGGCACCTTTATCTCTGACATCATCGTCCATTCATTCATAAATTTGAAAATAATATTAAATAATTGTGTTGCAAAGTCTAAAATATTCTTTAATTGGAAATATTGATTTTATTCTTTAATATTAAATAGTTTCTAAGAACTTCTTTAATCTTGGTTTAATTGGAAATATTGATTTTATTTTTTTTTTGAAAGAAAAAAATATTTGATAAAAATGTAAGTTATTTTAATCCTTAATTTGTAAAAATGTTATTTGTATTTAAAGTTTATAAAAAAAAATAAAGTCAGAATATTTTAATATTTTGGATCATATTGTAATGATTTAGTTAAACTAATCTCATTTTTCATAATATATAAATTATTAAGAAATATTTAAATTAATAAATTGAGTTATTAAATGTTAAAATTAATACCTAAAATTATATTTTTTATATAAAAAATAATAATAACCACCATCTTACTAGTTCCAACTTCCAACTCGCAACCCATTTAGACATAGTTTGATGTTAAGTTTTTTAATTATTATTTATTTAAACGATAAATTAATTAATTTATTAATTAAAATAATAAAAATTTTAATTTATTTTTAAAATTTTAAATATAATAAATTTTAACAATTCAACTAATTAAAAATTCAAATAATTTACTTTTTCATCCAATAATTTTTTATTTTAAAAAACTCAATAAAAATACTAGATAACCCAACATCAAACAAGCTCTTGGTGTATTAGCAAAAAAGAAATATAAAGTTGGACAAGTATTTTTCATTTTGCAACACCATATTCTTGCGAATTCATGAAACTCCTAATGGCGGACCATCATGATCATGATCAACATTAGAGTTTTGGAAAAGTTAAGGCTGAACTCCCGCAATTATTTCCCAATTCGTTCGTGTTTAGGCAGAGAGATGTTGTTGTTAGAGAAATATTTTCCACTAGATGCCCACTAAAACTTGTCAAAAAACGAAAGATGCATGATCTAATTAGATAAGTACAACGAATAGAACCAAGATCGGTCTACTTTTTACTCTCTAACGATGTTGACGGTGAGACCAGTTCCATCGATCCCGCAGAGAACCCAGATACCATTTCTAACCAAAATCCACATTGTTTTTTTTTTTGTCTGCAAGGGCACTTTTGATTTTGGTTTTTATTTTAGAATTTTTATAATTAAAAAAAAAAAAGAAGAGTTGTTTGAGATTTGTTTAAGATGAAATTTTCAAATATTCTTTTATATTTAAAATTTTAATAAAAATAAGGAATATATTTTAATTAAAAATTAAAAATCATACACTCATTTAATCAAAAATACCTCACATTTTGTTATTGATATTGATATTCACGAAACAAAACAAGAGAAGGAGAGAAGTTTATGGGAGTAGTCTACACAAGTCCCAATCAGGATGGAAATTTGATGAAATGCCCCATAACAGGGGAAATTCTAAAAAGGGTCCCGCCTACTAATGTTGGCAAAAAGGGCCCTTTTGCCCTGCGAAATGTCAGAAATACCCCTTCGGCGCCAGTTTTTACGCTCATAGACGCGAATTACCAATCACGCGATTTTATCTAAATCGCGTGAGTTCATCACCGCGATTTAGATGAAACGCGTGATTGGTAATTCGCGTTTTTAAATGTACGGGAATTACCAGCCACGCGTTTCATCTAAATCGCGGTGATGAACTCACGCGATTTAGATAAAATCGCGTGATTGGTAAATCGCGTCTTTAGTCTTATATATAATTTTCCGGCCCTAATTTAAAACAAAACCTCCCCGATTCTCCCTCCCACTCCGACTTCCAAAACCAGTCTTCTCAACTGCCAAATACCCTTCAACATAGATCAAGATCATCGTTCCTCAACATCGTTCCTCGTCCAACATCATCGACTTTCCACTCTATTCGACATCATCGTCTTTTTCCGCCGTCTATTCGACATATTCCGGTGAGTTTAGGGCTTTAAGTGTTAGGGTTAGGTTTTAGAAGTTATTATGCCGTTCATATTGATTTATATTGATGTATTTAGGGTTTAGGGTTTGGTTCTGGTTTCGTTTATGTGTGTAAATGCTTTTAGTGTGTATATGACGAGTATTGTATCAATGTTCTTATTCTGCATGCATGCATTTCACGCTTATTCATTCATTTCTCGTTTAAGAAATGGCATTTCCGTGTTTGTTCTGTTCTTGTGAATAAATGGTATTTTTGTGTTTTCTTTGACTGTGTAGGCTTAGGGTTTAACTTTTGTTGCTTTACTGCTTAATTTTCGTCTGTTCTTATTCTGCTTTACTGCTTTACGTTTAATAGAATGCCAATGAGACAGGATGAGTTGTTGATCTAAGAAATGACACATCATATGCTTAATGTCTTTAGAACTGTCCATTACTGCACCTTAATGTATTACTGCACCTTTACTGAACCTTTACTGCACTTTTACTGCACTTTTACTGCACCTTTACTGGTTAATTCGATTTGCTTATTCCCATCTTTTTCCTTGTTTTGTAGATGGAGTCCACTATAATACCCGAGTTTGCTGGGAGGGTATCCTGGAAAATCAATATGGGAAATATTGCTGCCAAGTTTGCCAAGATGAATCTAACTGAAAGGGTAGAGGAAACCCAATTCAGATTCTTATTCAAAGGGCACCCGTTATTGCGTTTCTCAGGAATGATTATACACCACATGCTCCTCAGGAAGTCCAGCTCAAATTCTATGGAGATGAAGTTCCTTGTGAATGGAGAAGAGCTGTGCTTCGGGATGAGGGAGTTTGCATTGGTTACAGGTCTCAATTTTGGGAGATTCCCTACGGAGCAAACAATTTTCAACCAGGTTGAAGAATCTCCAACTTTGGTTCTTAAATATTTTAAACGTATTCCACTTATTAGAATAGGAGACCTTCATTCAAAATTCCTGTCCTGCTCTGATAGGGAAGATGCATGGAAATTGGGGCTGGTATACCTTGTTTCCCATTATCTCTTTGCCCTTGACCCAAGGAGGATAATAAATATGAAACTCTTCAGCATGGTCGATGACATCGACACCTTCCTCAATTTTCCATGGGGAAAGGTGGCCTTTAGAGCAACCATGAAGGGTTTGACCAAAGACCTTGATCGCTACAGGAATCTATATCTGCAGAAGAAGAACAAAGACAAAGACAAAGACAAAGACAAAGATGTCGATGTTTCTTATACCGTATATGGGTTCGCACTAGCCTTACAAGTGTGGACTTATGAGGTGATCCAAACGTTTGTCCCCAATCTTGCAATTAAAACGACGCTTCAAACGGAAGAGCCTGTCTGCCCAAGGATAATACAGTACAAATCAAAGAGGAAGAGCACTGCCTCTGATCTTCACACTGCCCTGCAAGGCACGATTGTTAAGAAAATGGAATTGTCTGAAGAAGAGAAGATCTTATATGCTGGGGATGACTTTGAAGATATGGGAGGTAATGTTTATGATGTCTTTTTTGATCTTGACTGCAGAAAGAGGAAATTTGGAGATATTGACGATGAAGTTCCTCATAAAAAAACTGTCATGAGGAAGAAAAGACAAATTACTCCAGCCAAAGCCAAACCTTCCACTAGAAGAAGAACCCGCAACCCTACCCCCAGCACCAGCACCAGCACCAGCACCAGCAGCTCTTATCCTGTCGAGAGCGCCACGAGTAGAAAAGACGAAGACGAAGACGAAGAATCCTCTCCCCCAACTCCAACAGCAACAACTCCCCACGATAGATGTAGATTGGATGAACTTTCGAAGGAGCTAAATGAATTCAAAACTGTAATGATAAACGAAATAACTCTCTTCAAAACTGAAATGAGAAATGAAATAAGTCTCATCAAAACCGAAATGAGAGATGACATAATTCTCATTAAACGGATGTTAAAGGAACTACAGCAAGGGGAGAAAAAGAAGGAGAATGATGAAGAAAAGGACGAGGGGGATTTTGAGGTGAACACTGAGGTATGAGTTTGAATGATGATAAATTTCGTGCATTTGGCATTTCTTGCATTTGGTCTAATTAAATGATTTTTTCTTTTTTGTAGGATGGGAAGGGAGACAATGATGTGCTGATTTTGGAGAAAGACAATGCTGTGCTTGTGGAGGAGAATGAAGTTGAGGTATGTATTTCTTGCATTTCCTTGCATTTGGATAATTGGTGCATTTCTTGCATTTCAACTAATTGAAGGCTTTTCTGTTTATTGTAGGATGGACAGGAGGAAGACAATGATGTGCTGATTTTGGAGAAAGACAATGTTGGGCTTGTGGAGGATAATGAAGTTGAGGTATGTATTTCTTGCATTTCCTTGCATTTGGATAATTGGTGCATTTCTTGCATTTCGACTAATTGAAGGCTTTTCTGTTTATTGTAGGATGGACAGGAGGAAGACATTGTTGGGCTTGTGGATAAAAACAATGTTGGGGAGGACAATGAAAATGAAGAGAAGACAGTTGAAGATGGTGTTAAAAATACTGAGGTATGCATTTCTTGCATTTGGTGCAATTCGCGCACTTTTCCTAATTCTTGCATTTGGACTAATTGAAGGGCTTTTCTGTTTATTGTAAGATGGACAGGAGAAAGACATTGTTGGGCTCTTGGAGAAAAACACTGTTGGGGAGGAGGACAATGAAAATGAAGAGCAAACAGTTGAAGATGGTGAAAACAATATCGAGGTATGCATTTCTTGCATTTGGTGCAATTCGCGCACTTTTCATAATTCTTGCATTTGGACTAATTGAAGGGCTTTTCTGTTTATTGTAGGATGGACAGGAGAAAGACATTGTTGGGCTCTTGGAGAAAAACACTGTTGGGGAGGACAATGAAAATGAAGAGAAGACAGTTGAAGATGGGGAAAAAAATTTCGAGGTATGCATTTCTTGCATTTGGTGCAATTCGCGCACTTTGCCTATTTCTTGCATTTGGACTAATTGAAGGGCTTTTCTGGTTTTTGTAGGATGGGCCGTTATTGGAGATGGAGATGGAGAATGTTGGGAATTTGGAGGAGAAGACAGTTGAAGATGGGGAAAAAAATTTCGAGGTATGCATTTCTTGCATTTGGTGCAATTCGCGCACTTTGCCTATTTCTTGCATTTGGACTAATTGAAGTGCTTTTCTAGTTTTTGTAGGATGGGCCGTTATTGGAGATGGAGATGGATAATGTTGGGAATTTGGAGGAGAAGACAGTTCAAGATGGTGAAAACAATACTGAGGTATGCATTTCTTGCATTTGGTGCAATTCGCGCACTTTGCCTATTTCTTGCATTTGGACTAATTGAAGGGCTTTTCTGGATTTTGTAGGATGGGCCGTTGTTGGAGATGGAGAAGACAGTTCAAGATGGTGAAAACAATACTGAGGTATGCATTTCTTGCATTTGGTGCAATTCGCGCACTTTGCCTATTTCTTGCATTTGGACTAATTGAAGGGTTTTTCTGGTTTTTGTAGGATGGGCCATTGCATTTGGACAATTTTGGGACTTTGGAGGAGAAGACAGATGGTGGGAATGTTGAGGAAGCTATGGAGGAGCAGGTGGAGAAGCAGGTGGAAGATAATGAAGATGAGGTTGAAGAGAATGTTGAAGAGATGGTGGAAGAGGAGGTTGAAGAGAAGGTTGAAGAGAAGGTGGAAGAGAAGGTGGAAGAGAAGGTGGAAGAGAAGGTGGAGGATAATGAAGATGAGGTATGCAATTCTTGCATTTGGACTAATTGAAGACTTTTTTTGCCTAATTCAATGATTTCTTTGTAGGTGGACGATCATTTCGTTGTGCAGAGGGGTAGGAAGGTGGAGGATAATGAAGATGAGGTATGCAATTCTTGCATTTGGACTAATTGAATACTTTTGTTGCCTAATTCAATGATTTCTTTGTAGGTGGACGATGATTTCGTTGTGCAGAGGGGTAGGAAGGGGATGCAGAGGGGTAGGAAGGGGGTGCAGAGGGGTAGGAAGGTGGTGCAGAGGGGTAGGAGGGTGGTGCAGAAGAAGGTGGACGATCATTTCGTTGTGCAGAAGAAGGAAGAGAAGAAGGAGGACAAGCGGATAGATGAGGATGTGGTGGTACTGGAAGATGCATCCCACATCGTATTTAAGAGAAAGAGGACGGCGTCGAAAGCTGTACTTAGTCCCTACGTCGTCCCTCGTCCAAGAAAGAAGACGATTGTTGTCGATCCTATGTCGACTTGTAATGAGCAACTGAGGAAAGAGTTCAAGAAAGAATTTGCGAAAGGGGCTACATTTAAAGAGGTTCAACTCTCTGATGGCACTGGAGACCTTAAGTTCTTCATTACAATTCCGAGGTTAAATAAGTGGCTAACTGATGTGGAGATGAATGCAGCAATTTGTCTGCTAAGAGCAAGAGCATTCGCCTACCCTAAGTCGTACCCGGCGGATTTCACCATCTTAGATTGCCAGTTTGGCCCTTTGATTACTTCATACTATGACGATTTTGTTGCTGACTCGGTTGATCCAGAAAAACCACATGGCCATACTTTCGATCAAGTCATTTACCACTACTACTGGGGTAGAGAAGATAAACATATGCCAGGTTGGAGCAGTGTTGATGTTATTTACTTCCCCGTCAACCTCAACAACCTACACTGGGTACTGTGTGTTATTCGATTGCAAGAATGGAGAATTGATGTTTATGATTGCGATCAGACAATTTTCAATGATGAAGAATTCGGAAAATACATGAAAGCCATTTGTGAGATGTTGCCGCCCTTCCTTCATAAAGCAATGTCTGAAGTTGAAATGGCCAGGTATCCTAACATGATAAATGAAACTTTTAGATTTCAGAGAATCCCACACCCTGAAGTACCAAAAGTAGAATGGAGTGGGGACTGTGGCGTTTTTGTATTAATGTATTTAGAGTACCTGACTGCTAAACTTGGTCTAGAAAATTGCATATCAAAGAATATGCAATTATATAGAGAAAAGTGGGCAGTCAGGTTGTACCACCAGATTTTAGAGCCATGAAGTTGTAAACACTGAATTATTGTTGTATATTGTTTTGTAAACACTGAATTATTGTTGTAACATGTTTTGTAAACACTGAATTATTGTTGTATATTGTTTTGTAAACACTGAATTATTTCAGACATGAATGTTGTAATAGGTATCATACAATTCACGTGTTTATATAATTCACGTGGTTGTAATAGATATCATAAAATTCACGTGTATTGTAATATAATTCACGTGTATTGTAATATAATTCACGTGTATTGTAATACGCGTGATTCATAACTCACGTGTATTACAATATGACTCACGCGTATTGTTATATTACAATACACGTAATTATATTACAATACAAGTGAATTATATTACATGTAATACACGTGAATTAGCATTGTGCAATATATATGCGTGAGTCACTCACTGTATGGCCAACCTGTATGGCAATATCTGTATACAACTTTCAATCAGCATACAATATTCGAAAACCAACAACAATCAATCAGCATACAATATTCGAAAACCAACAACAATAATCAGTATACAATATTCAAAATTGCACAGACAATATTCATGTTTGTGGCTGAGATGATGGCGGCTGAGATGATGATGCTCTTGCAGCTCTTGCAGTAGAGGGTGCAGGCATTACTGATTTGCATGTTGCCCTGTTGTGACCCTGACCACCACATGAGCTACATCTTCTCGGCACCTTACGAATTTCACCTTGGGATGACCTACGCTTTATTTGAGGTCGCCCTTTCTTAACCTTAACAGGTGGTTTAAGGCACACTCGTTGCTTGATATGTTCTGGAATATCCCAATACTCTTCATGACAAACTGGATATATTGTTTCCGCATAAGCATTGACCCACATTTCACTTGAGTAATACCTGAAAGATAACAATTGAACATGTGAGAAATAAAGTTAGTTAGATAAATTCAATAGCAAATAATCTAAAGTAAACCTTGAGCAGAACTCATAGGCATCCAATCTATGGGTACGGGAAGCAGCCAGGGCATGAGTGCAAGGAAGACCAGATACATCAAATACCCTACAACTACAACTCATTCCTCTCAAGTCAACTTTATAATCAGACTCACCGTCATGGACATAAAACTCGAAACGGTTAAGTGGATGAACGTTATATAATCTGGCCTTCTCAGCTTGATCACGTAAGAACTTTTCATAATAAAAAGATAAACGTTCATTGTGATTGGAAGCTTTTTCTCTTCGACTGTTAAACCAATCTTGTAATGTGAATCTTAAATAATCAGCTAAGATTGATATGGGATACTTTCTAGCTTCCCTACTTTGACTATTGAAGCTCTCAGCGTAATTGCTTGTCATTTGATTGTATCGTTTACCCGGAAAAAATGCACGACTCCATCTCTCAAACCCAATATCTGCCAAAAACATAGCAATACGAGGGTCCTTAGCATTGATCTTGTCAAAATGCTGATTAAACTTCAAGATTGTGTATGCTTGAGAAGCCAAACCAAACTCGGCGTGGCAGTGATCGGTTTTGAATTTGGCCATAATATTCATCTTGATGTGATATGTGCACGCACCGTGGTCAGCTTCTGGAAAAACAGCACACAAGGCATTGGCGATGCTTGGGTGTCTATCAGATACAAACACGAGATCATCAACCAATCCAATTGCATCTCTAAGTTTTTGCATGAAATAAGTCCAGGAGTTGTTATTTTCAGAATCAACAACGCCGAATGCAACAGGATAGAGTTGTTCATTCGCATTTAATGCTATCGCCACCAATAGCTGACCTCCAACCTTGTGCTTAAGAAAACTGGCATCGACGCACAATACTGGACGACAACAGTTTTTGAAACCCCTAATTGAGCAGCCTAAGGACATGAACATATACCTGAAATGACCGTGCTCATCCGTCTGGATGTCTGTTATGGTACCCGGATTGTTCTTCTCCAACATGTACAGGTATGATGGCAATTTACCGTAAGAATCTTCTACAGTTCCTCGCACCGCCATTAGGGCCTTTTCTCTAGACCGCCAAGCCTTATTATAAGACAACTTTATTCCATAAGTAGTCTGTATGTCTTCCATTATTTTCTTGGGCATGTGGTCATGGTGATGGTCCATGTACTTGCTCTTCATGCATTCCCCAAACACCCATGCTGGTGCTGGCCTTTGATTCTCTTGCCTCGTCACAATTGAACAGGTATGATCTTTTACGAATTTACGAATCTCAAACATTTCCGAGGAATTTACTCTGACAGCACGCAGTCTCCACTTGCAATTCTTATCCAAACATTTCACAACCCAAAGTTCTTTTTTTGACTTCAACACTTTGAATTCAAAATGATTAGTCATGGCATATTTATATAACCTCAGCTGAAGTTCTTTTTTATTCTCAAACAAAGAACTGACTTCCAATCCGATTCCGGTACTTACTGCCTCATGTAAAGGATTTTCACTACTTGGTATGTTACTAGCAACCCATTCACTGCAGCTTGGTTGAGTACGAACAACAACATTGTTTTGTTGTGTACTAGGAACCCAAGAACCGCTTGGATTTGGATTGGTACTAGGAACCCAATCAGAACTACTAGGTTGGGTAATAGGAACCCAATCATCATCAGCATCATCCCCCACATTCAGACGCAAATGTTCATCTTCAATGTCATTTTCAAAGAAAACCTCACGCTGCATCGGGAAGACGTCGGGGTCATCAATTTCTGGAACCGCTACACTTTCTTGAGTTGGTAGTGACTTCTCTACTAAGGATACACACAATGGAGTGCGGTTGTGGACTGAAACTGCTTCATGTAAAAAGAACTCCACATCCACATCTTTTTTTATATCAGTTATATAAGAAAATTTGGCAATCATGCCAGGAGCATTATACTTGGCTTGAAGCAATAAATCATATCTAGATTTGTCAACATCGGTAGCAGAATAAATTTGATCAACTAATTGGGCATAAGTAGAATTTTGGGGAACAATCATACCGCTGTTTGACTTTGCAGAAAAATGAGTAAGATCGTCTGTAGTTTTCCACTCTCCATCGAAGTAAAGAAGTACAGGTACTTGAGCTGCAATTGAAAACAGTTCAACAACATCACAAGAATTGAAAACAGTTCAACAACATCACAAGAATTGAAAAAAGTTCAACAACATTACAATAACCGAGGAGAGTTTGCTCGTAGAGTTTCAGGAAATCCAATGCCGCAACTTTTTACCATAAGTTTGCTTCAATGAATCTAATGGGATAAGAGCTCCCTATCCAATAGGTCCATTGAAGCAAACTTGTGGTTAATTCTTGGAACATTGTATCTCCACGAAACATACCAGTAAACTCTACCTCAATACTAGAATAACAAGATAGTATTGAGTGAAATCAGCTACACTATGCCAGCATGCAAACCCTAAACCTTAATACTAGAATAACAAGATAGTATTGATTCCCTTTCAGAACAAGATAGTGGAGAGGAAGCTTAACATACAGAAAACGGAAATAACTCAATAAGACTTTCTAAGAACTAAAACAAAGCTAATACCCAAATCAAGGCCTCGTTTGAGGAAGGGTTATTTAGATTTAATCAAAATAACACCTTATCCCATCATGAATCAAATCATTTCAATCATCCACAAATTACCCTTACTTTATTTGAATAGCATTTTAAATATTAAATAAACATACCCATTTTGAGAACGAAGTAGTGGGTAAGCTGCTGCTGCTCGTGGTCGAGTTCTTCAGGGTATCGTGGTGTCGTCGTAGTCGTCCGCTGCTGCTGCTCGTGGTCGAGTTCTTCAGGGGAGGGTCGAGTTGGAGTGGCGAAAGCGAGAGAAGAGAGAAGGGGAAATTAAGGATTCGTGGTTTTGTTATAAATTAGGGCACAAAAATAATATATACGATGAAAGACGTGAATTGTTATTCACGTGTTTCATCTAAAACGCGTGAATAAACTCACGCGTTTTAACGTGAAATGTATTCACGCGTTTCATCTAAATCGCGTGAGTTTATTCACGCGTTTTAGATGAAACACGTGAATAGCAACATTGTTCCTTGTTCCTTGTTGTTTGAGTTATGTGGCGAACATGCGTGAATAACAACATTGTTCCTTGTTGTTTGAGTTATGTGGCGAATAACAACATTGTTCCTTGTTACTTGTTGTTTGATTATACACAATACGCGTGAGTTATGAGGATAAGTTATTATATTGTTAACATAAGTAATAAACCATAAATAGAAGAATATTCAGTAATATAAACCACCATAAATCATAAATATCCAAATTAAGTATTGTTATAAACCATAAATATCATAAATATCATAAATAACCCATAAATAGAAGAACAATAAGTCTAAACAACTCCCAATTAAGTAAGCAAATGCTGCAAATCACAAGCAGCAACAGATTGAAGCAACTTTGTATGAGGAACAACATGTTCATCCAATATGCATGACATAGCAGCCGCTGTCTCAAAAAGCCAATTGTCGGGGAGAACATCAAAATCCTTTTCAATTGGTCGATACCTGCTGTCTATCTCGAAATATATTATTATAGTTTTCGCATCCCTTGGCTCAGCAAATGGATAATCTGGATTATCCGATTCTTTAATACTACCACCTCCAGCAACTATTAACTCAATGAGATCCTGTTTGTAAAGTGTGTTGAAATTCCCTATAAATATAAAAATGTAACCGTCGAACAGTTTCGAACGCTGAAAAACCACAAAGAAGATAATTTCAGTTATCATGCAAAATAAGAAAAAGTACAGATAAGAGGAATAAGACCAAACTCACATTATTCAACAACAGAAGTCTGCCTTTTCTAGGACCACCTTGGGCTCCATGATTATCATGTTTAACCTCATAAGGTTCCTCATCAACACAGTTTTGGGTTTTCAATGATGATTTTATCCCTAAACAAAACAATTTTTAAATTAATTTAACAGACATATGTATGAAAATAATCGTGTTAACTGAGACTCACAATCAATAGTAAGGATCCATTTCCCGTTCAGAATTGTCTTCAATACTTTTTGAGTTCGGCCGCATGCACCATTGGGATCAGTGTAAGCAATAACATGGGTTACATCTTCTCTCCACTTCGGAGACACCATTGCACCAAAAGTGCGAGCAAATTCAAGTATCAACAACTGTGTAAAACAATAATATAATGGTTATTACATACAAAACTAGTTAATATGGACATAGTAGAGAGAATAGAACATACATTATTTTCAGGTGATAATTGATTGGGACATAAGGTCATAACAGTGTTTGTTGCCTGCATATTATAAAAAAAAGGAGTTGAACGAACTGAGAAAACCATTTCATTAACAACCATTTTATTACATACCATTTTGTTGAACGAACTGAGAAAACCACAACGGCAGCTCCTGATCTAAATACTACAATATCCATCATTATAAACAGCAGAATATACATCAATAGCTAACCATACAATATTCATGTAATTGAAAATCAACAATCAATCAGTATATATAGGAAAACCAACAATCAATCAGTATATATGAAACGGCATAATATACATCAAAACCAAACCTGGAACCCTAAATACAACAATATCCATAAATATAAATGGCATAATATACATCAAAACCTAACCCTAAACATAAATACTATAATATCTATCAATATAGATGGCAAAATAAAGGAAGGAAACCTAACCCTAAACCCAAATACATCAATATCCATTATAAACGGCATAATATACATCAAAACCAAACCTTTAACCCTAAATACACCAATATCCATGAATATAAACGGTATAATATACATTGAAACCTAACCCTAAACCCAAATACTTCGATATACATAGGAAACGGCATAATATACATCAAAACCAAACCTTTAACCCTAAATACACCAATATCCATGAATATAAACGGTATAATATACATCAAACCCTAACCCTAAACCTAAATACATCAATATATATAGGAAACGGCATAAAATACATCAAAACCAAAACCTAAACCTAAATACATCCATATCCATGAATATAAACGGTAAATATACATCAAAACCTAAGTCTAAACCTTAAGCCCTCAACTGACCTGATGATGTTGAAGAACGATGATGTTGGAAGGATCCCGATGATGTTGAAGAACGATGATGTTGAGGAACAATGATGTTGAGGAACGCTGATGTTGATGAACGATGATCTTGATGGTTGTGGGAATGGAAAGTCGGCCACAGTCGGAGTGGGAGGGAGAATCGGGGAGGTTTTGTTTTAAATTAGGGCCGAAAAATTATATATAAGACTAAAGACGCGATTTACCAATCATGCGATTTTATCTAAATCGCGTGAGTTCATCACCGCGATTTAGATGAAACGCGTGGCTGGTAATTCCCGTACATTTAAAAACGCGAATTACCAATCACGTGTTTCATCTAAATCGCGGTGATGAACTCACGCGATTTAGATAAGATCGCGTGAATGGTAATTCACGTCTATGAGCGTAAAAAATGGCGCCGAAGGGGTATTTCTGACATTTCGCAGGGCAAAAGGGCCCTTTTTGCCAACATTAGTAAGCGGGGGCCCTTTTTGGAATTTCCCCTGTTATGGGGGCCATTTCATCAAATTTCCTGATCTTCTGCGGTCAAACCATCCTTTACCCCGGTTGCGAACCAATTAAAATACTTTTTAATATTTTATTATTAAAATCGAGTTGGTTTAAATCGAAACCAAAGACCGATCCCTTCCTTTCAATTGTTCGTCTTTCCGTTAGTAACCTAAATTTATTTTTTCCGCTCTATCACTTCATCTTCCATAATCGTTTCACATCTTTGGTCCCTATCTTTTTCAATTTGAAAATTTTATTATAATTTACGATTTTTCCTCCTAAACCATTCACGATTTCTTTGTCAGAAACAAACTCAGTTGATCATCGAAACTTCACAAGTCTTTACTAAATTCAAACACTGTTGCTCGTGAAAATTATACGTTTGATGCTTTTGAGAACAAACAAGGTTCTGTTTTGTTCGTTTGAAATGTTCTGTTTTGTTTGAAGAACTAACCAAGTTTTGTTTTGTTAATATTCAGGAAACAAACAACTACGTAACGATAATGATGAGAGGTAACGTAATTCATTAATCGTGTAAAACATCATTCACATTACATGCAATACCTCTAATGTGATGCTCATTTTACACGATAGTTGTTCAAGTACAATAGCTTTAATGTGAAGCACGCTTTACACGATAGTTGTTGTACATCAGCTCTAATATAAAACGCGCTTTACACGATAGCGGATATACAACTCACTCATATAAAGCGCTTTACACGATAACTGATGTGCAACACTCTCTTGTAAAGCACACTTTACACGATAGCTGTTGTACAACGCTCTAATATAAAACACACTTTACATAATAGTTGTTGTACAACTCTCTCATGTAAAGTGCTTTACACAATAACTGACATACACCAGCTCTAATGTAAATCATATTTTACACGATAACTGTTGTACAACTCTCTCTTGTAAATCGCATTTTACACGATAATTGTTGTACACCAACTCTAATATAAAACGCACTTTGCATAATAGCTGGTGTACACCATCTCTAATTGAGAGTGAATCTAGAGTTGCCGCTATCAATTAATTTTTAATCAAAACGGTCTGATTTTGGAGAGTACTACCCCCTATATATTTTAGAAGAATTTATACCACATACGGGCAAGGAATTTGATAAACAAGAAGATTCATATGAATTCTATTTATCTTATGATAAAGAAATTAGATTTGGGATAAGGCGCAGTTCAAAACACAAAGATAAATCAGGTTCAATTCTATATAGAGTTTTTGTTGTACTGCACAAGGTCAAACAGTTAAAGACAAAAGAGATGTTTATGTAAAATTTAGTCGTACTGAAACAAGGTTTAGTTGTGAGGCTAGAATGAGGAAAAAAATGGAGTGTTTAAAGTAGTGGACTTTGTTAGTGAGCATAAACATCTTCTTGCAAGTTCACTGAAATCTCATCTTTATAGATGTCATAGAAATATATTTGTATCTACAAGTTTACAAATTGAGATGACATCTGATGTGGGAATCCCTTCAAAGACATCACATGTTTTTATGGCGAAACAAGTAGGTGGGAGGAACAACTTAGGTTTTATTCCTGAAGATTACAAAACTACTTGCGATCCAAAAGAACAAGAGATTGTATGATTGAGGATACATGGAGTGTGTTAGAATATTTATTGAAAATGCAATTTTATGATCCCATTTTTATCAAGCTATTCAACTTGATGTCGACAATTTAATAAATAATATCTCTCAGTCTGATACTAAGTCATGAGCTGATTATGGATACTTTGGAGATGTTATTACTTTGACACGTCTTATAGGAAGAATAACGAAGGTCGTCCAATTGCATTAATTGTTTGTAGATTTTAATCATCACAAGCAATCTATTATTTTTGGTGCCGCTTTATTATATATGAAATTGTTTTGACATTTGAATGATTGTTTGAGACATTTACTACAACTATGCTTGCCAAAAAACCAACTACTATTCTTATTGATCAAGATGCAACAATGACAAAGGCCTTATACATCAAATTGGCCTGAAACTAATCATCGTCTATGTATTTGACACATTTATCAAAATACACCCATACATTTAAGTAGAGTCTTTAATGAGTTAAGAGATTTTTCCAATGATTTTACTTCATGTATATATGATTTTGATGAAGAGGAAGATTTTCTTGAAGCCTCGTTTAAAATGTTGACAAAGAATGTACTTGAAGACAATGCTTGCTTGAGGAATATATATTTGCATTAATAAGAAGTGGACTTTAGCATATGGATGATATATGTTTTGTGCAGATATGACTACAACCCAAAAAAGTAAGAGCATAAACAATGTTTTTAAAATGTATGTCTCCTATAAACACAAGTTCTTAGAATTTTTTCAAACACTTCAAAAGACTCATTGATGATTGTAAATATGAGGATTTAAAATCTGATTTTAAATTAACTAATAGTGATCGTAAATATAATTCAAGTGTTTTGAACGACAATGGTTCATGTCTCACGACTGTTGTGTAGAAATTTTTGAGAATGTTGATACACACAAAATATAAAAATTACTCCCACCAAAATGAGATACTGTCATATAGTTACAATTGATAAAAGTTGTGATAAAATCGAGTGTAGCTATCATAAAATTGATTTTATTGGGATTTTATATTCTCTTGTTCTACAGATATTCACCATGAGAAACATAATATTGAAGATTCATATTGAGTTGATATTAAGAAGGTGGACTCGAATATCAAAAATGGATATTTTGCAGTTATAGATTCAATAGTGAACATTAGTACTTTGGATCCAAAAGAACTTCAAAATAGGCTATACAAAGAATTGTGTGGCTTGTCTATACATTTGAATACGAATGCTGCAAAAAGGGACGACACTTATAAGGATGTTAAAAATATTCTGTTGAGCCAATATAAGATCGTGAATGATAAGTTACAACAATCAATTTTGAGTGAAAACCAGTTGAATTTGCTTCTGTTAATGGTACATCTATGGCAATCAAATGAATTAAATAGAAAAAGGAAACAAGCTCTAGAAACAAATTGAAAGGTGGGTTAAAAGAATTCAAGGAAAAGAAAAGCAATAAGAAAACAAACCAAACAACAATAATTACATTACTTCATTGTTTCAGTCTAGCTATAATAATTATGGTATTCATTTGAAGTCATTATTTATTAACAAATGTTTAATTTCTTTATTGTTTCAATCTTCAATTTCAATGCCAACAACTGCTATAGTATCAACTCCACAATATTGAAATGACAGTTTGAGCATGAATGCTGACACTCCATTTACTTTACTTTTCTCATCTCAACATTCTTAGATAGGGTCCACTACGTGCGAAGGTAATGGGTCTTCACTTGACATGACTACGTTAAACAACTTCTATCAATACTGAAATTTCCAAAGAGTTCTATAAACATTGACTAGTAGTTAAGTCTCAAATTATACAAAGAGTTGTACACATATTATAGTTTTTATGTTTCCCTTGTATTAATATATTTAACACATTTTGTTTTTGTATTCTTTATATTATTTTTATTTAAAATGTTCTTCAAATGAGTGAATCTAAAAGCAAAAGACTTAGTGTTTTTACAACAATTGTGAAGCGTGCCTTACACTAGAGCATTGTACAACAACTATCGTGTGAATCATACTTTACAGCACTTTAAACTAATTTCAAACTAACGCTTCACATGGAGGTATTAATTGTTTCATACGAACGTGTGAATCGTTTCACACGAAGGTATGCATCGTTTCACAAGAGAACGTTGTACAACAGTTATCATGTAAAACGCGTTTTACAGGAGAGAGTTGTACATTAACTGTCGTGTAAAACACGTTTTACAAGAGAGAGTTGTACTATTGTGTAACGCACTTTTAAAAAAAGAGTGTTGTACATAGGGGTTTGGTCATAGAAGATTCAGACTGCATAGACTCGGTGTGCTTACTTATGGATATGGAGTGACCCAACCATTTCACAAGTTTAGGGTATATCCAGGCCGACCGACCCTATGATAAGTTCAACAAGCCCACTATCAAGGGTAGCCCAACGCAGCCCATTTAATAAAAATATATTTAGTTAAATTTAATAGTTTTTTTTTTAAAATTAAAATAATTGAATGTATTAGTTCAGAATAAAAATTGAGAAATTTTATTTAGTTATGAATCCAAATCTCAAAAACAATTTTTTTTAACTAGAATTAGACAGTAAAAAAAACCATCTTTTACTACTTGGGACAAAAGCAACCTAAAACGTGAGGCCGACTCTGGTATATCTTTATATTTAAAGTTCTTTTAATACCGATTGAATTATAAAACTATAAAATCTTGTTATTGAGTCACATTGGATAGACTTAAAATAAATTTTGGGTGGACTTAAAAAGACAAAGAAAAAATTATGTAAAAACGTGTGAGTTTTATTATTTTTATGAAAATTAAAGAAATAAAAGTGAATTAAATAAAAAATTAAAAAATTAAAAATAATGTCACATTTCTAAAAATAAAATAAAAAGAATCCCACATGAACACTAAGATATATTCGTTTATATGAATAAGCAATTTATAAAACAAATATTAAAAGTAATATGTGTCCAGCCTATTAAGAAGTTACTTTAAATAACTAAATTAAATGATATTATATTACTTAAAAATATATATGGAACCAAATGGATCTAAGCCCACTATCACTAACTCATGATGCAATCTAGGGTAAAAAATGGCTGCCAGAAGGAGTTGATCTCATTTCTTTTTCCTTATGTGTCTTGATATAAAGATTGACATCTTTTACCAAAGCTGGAGAATAGAGTAGAGTAGGAGATGGCCGAATTAAACATATCTAATAACAGAAGATAAAATTATACTGAAATTTAACACATGTTCAATTTCTATATAATAAAAATATTATTATACATTTTTTTTTTATTTTGACTTGAACTACTACTTTTTTTTATTTGTTTTAGAGCAATCATTTTTTTATTCTTAATTTGTAAGAAACTAGCTAGCAACCGTGCTTCATAAACTTAAAAAGCTAGAAGTAAAATAGTTCATCAATTCTTACATATACAAATAAATTCTATCACAACTACACAATTTAATCCTAAGTTTGGGTTTACCTGTTGGGTTTTGCAACATCAAAACTATGGATCTTCTTCGAAATCAAACCTGTAACAAATCAGTTTCCAAATCGTCTATGACGATAAACAAATTACGAAGACCGAAATAACACAAAGCAATAAAGGACAACATAAGGGAAATTTGACGAAATGACCTTACAAACTGAAGTATTTGACCTGGTGGAAAAATGATAATTTTATTGCGCTCGTGGTAATTTTATTTTTTTTGGACGATTTTGCCCTTGTCGCGAAACGCTAAGTCACTTAGCGTTTCGCGAAGTGACGACATGTGAAATGTCCAAATTGCCCTTACTATTTAATATAACCTGGTGTACTTTTTTTTCATTTTTTTCTTCTCCTTCTCTCTCTTCCCGCTCTTCTCCTCCTTCTCTCTAAACTCCGGCGGCGGCGGCGGCGATCTCGTCGGAGAAGTTCGTTCGAAATCCACTATGAGCTCGACGACGTGCACGAGCACTGTTCCAATAGGTACGTCTATTTGAAGCATGTTTTATTGATGTTCGTTTTCTGAGATTGATTAGGGTTTACTTCCCGTTTCGCTAAGTGCCTTACGATTCGCGAAGGACTTCTCGTTTCGCTAAGTACCTTACGATTCGCGAAGGCCTTCCCGTTTCGCTAAGTTCATAGCGATTCGCGAAGTCTTAATTATCCGTTTCTTAATCAAATCATGTTTTTATATTGCAGCTGAAGTTTTCGTTTTCTATAATGGAGAGTGGAAACTTGATGCTGATGGAATACTGTTTTTTGATGCATCTTCAATCAAAACATTTGATCTACCCCAAAATACTCGTTATGCTGAATTACTTGATATACTCTACGATAGACTTAATCTCCAGATATCAGCATACGATTTAGTGCTCCAAGTGAAGTATGATATTCCGAATATCAGAAATCCAAAACCTGTTTTTATTGATAATGATGGGGATTTGAACACATATCTATCACGCTTGATTTTGGGTCGAACAGTGTCACCATTGTGTGTATCTGTAGTGGAGAAGTCAGCGTTTACTAAAGAAAAGATACCACTACTTACATACCCAACTCAAGAAAGTATACTACCACCACAACTTACTCAGAAATTTGTTCCACCTGTTGTACCCTTGGAATTCTTTGTTGAAAGTCAAAATGAAGCCGGAGAAACCTCTTTGCCTCACATCCCACTTACTCAGGACTTGCATGTTAATAGTGGTGAAAAAGCATCAATACCTATACATCCAAGTGCAAGAAGATCATCATTGGGTACACCAACTAGTGCAAGAAAGGCATCAAATGGTACACCAACAAGTGCAAGAAGATCATCAATGGGTACACCATCTAGTGCAAGACGATCTTCAATGGGTACACCATCGACAGACCCGACAGACACATCACCGCCAGACCCCACATTTGCGATGGCATTAACTAGTGAAACCGTATTGGAAGTTGGTTCGTTCTTTGAAAATAAAAAAGAACTTCAACTTGCTCTATATAAATATGCGATGGCCAATCATTTTGAATTCAAAGTGGAGAAGTCAAGAAAAAATCTTTGGGAACTCAAATGTTTGGATGAGACATGCAAGTGGAGTTTGCGGGCTGTGAAAGGTAAGTTTTCTGAGATGTTTGAGATCCGGACATTTGAGCATCAACACTCATGCTCAACTTTGTCGAGGCCGAAGAAAAAAATGCAAACACCAGCATGGGTTATTGGGCAGTGCGTGAAGAGCAAGTACATGGACCATCATCATAACCACTTGCCTAAGAAAATAATTGAAGACATGCAGACAACTTATGGGATATTTTTGACTTATAATAAGGCATGGAGGGCAAGGGAAAATGCTTTAATAGCGGTGCGAGGGACGGTAGAGGATTCTTATGGAATACTGCCATCATACCTTTACATGTTGGAGAAGTGTAATCCTGGTACCATAACCGACATACAGACAGACGAGCTCGGTCACTTCAAGTATATGTTCATGTCCCTAGGCCTCTCAATTAGGGGTTTCAAATCCTTTTGCCGTCCTGTATTATGTGTTGATGCTAGTTTTCTTAAGCACAAGGTGGGTGGTCAATTATTGGTGGCTATTGCATTGGATGCGAATGAGCAACTATATCCTGTCGCATTCGGCGTTGTTGATTCAGAGAATAATAACTCCTGGACTTATTTCATGCAAAAACTGAGAGACGCAATTGGATTAGTTGATGATCTCGTCTTCGTATCCGACAGACACCCAAGCATCGCTAATGCCTTGTGTGCTGTTTTCCCAGAAGCAGACCACGGTGCGTGCACATATCACATAAAGATGAATATTGTGGCCAAATTCAAAAGTGATAAGTGTCATGCGGAGTTTGATTCGGCTTCAAGGGCATACACTGTCCACGAATTTAATCGTTGGTTTCAGAAAATCAAGGTTAAAGATCACCGGATTGCTGCCTATTTGGAAGAAATTGGGTTCCCAAGATGGAGTAGAGCATTTTTTCCCGGTAAGCGATACAATCAACTGACAAGCAATTATGCTGAGAGTTTCAATAGTCAGAGCAGGGAAGCCAGAAAGTATCCCATTTCAGAAATGGCTGAGTATTTAAGATTCACAATACAACAATGGTTTAACGATAGAAGAGAAAGAGCGTCTAATCACGAAGAAGTTTTATCTCCAAATTATGAGAAGGTGTTACGTGAGGGATTCGAGAAGGCCAGATTCTATACAGTCCAATCCCTTAACCGATTCGAGTTTTATGTGCATGACAATCAGTCCCATTTCAAAGTCAATTTGAAAGACATGAACTGCACTTGTAGAGTATTCGAAGTTTCGGGACTTCCTTGTACGCATGCAATGGCTGCTGCCCGTAGTCGGAATTTGGTTTCTTATGACTTCTGTTCAAGGTATTAATAAATAGCTCACGTGTTCATTCTGTTTAACCAATTAATAATTCTGTTGTGTTACACAGGTATTACACAACTGAGTGTTGGATAAATTCATATGCCGAGACATGTTATCCTCCCGGTGATGAAGAAAATTGGGATGTTCCCGAACATATCAAGCAACGTTCGTGTCTTAAACCAAATGTGAAGGTTAAGAAAGGCAGACCACAAACAAAGCGTAGGTCATCCCAGGGTGAGGTCCGTAAGATCCCGAGACGATGCAGCTCATGTGGTGGGCTTGGACATAATAGGGCAACATGCAAAGCAGTTATGCCTGCACCATCTACTGCACGAGCTTCATCATCTAAGCAGCATGACTCATCATCTAAGCAGCATGACTCATCATCTCAACAATATGAACCTTTAGCTTGATAGATACTATGTTATAATATATGTTGTTAATTGAACTATGGTACTGGTATGTTGTTAATTCAGGTTTAATGTGTTAATTCAGGTTTAATGTTTATGTTGTATGTTCTAGTAGCAGTATATGAGTAGGGAAACGATGAGTATTAATTTATCGAAACGGGAGGAACTTAGCGGATCGGGAGGGACTTAGCGAATCGAAAAGTGCTAACTTAGCGAAACGGAAGGGACTTAGCGAATCGAAAACTGCTAACTTAGCGAAACGGAAGGGACTTAGCGAATCGAAAACTGCTAACTTAGCGAAACGAAGGGTACTTGGCGAAACGAAAAGTGCTAACTTAGCGAAACGAAGGGTACTTGGAGAAACGAAGAGTACTGGGCGAAACGAAGGCTACTAACTTATCTTTTTTGTAGGTTGAAGGGTCAATTTACAATACATCAATTTACACAAAATAATTTACAATACATCATCCAACTTCCAAAATATTCATCAAGGTTTACAATACATCAAAATAAGTTATCACTTTTACACAAAATAATGTTCAAGGTTCCATAATCTGATGGAATAACCTGACCGCCATCTTCTGCCTAAAAAACCCCATGTTTTCTGAGGTCACATTGTGCACGGGTTGATTAGCGGTCAAGTGTTCCATGTACATTAGCGTGAAGACCCCACAGTCCCCGCTCTCTGTTGCCCGTGGGACTTCTCCAACCTTAGCAGCAGCGGTTTTCACTTTGGGGTGTGGAAACCGTTTGTAAGTCATTGGTTGGATGGGGCCTTCGAAGTTGAAATTAGGATACCTTACCCTCTCACCGGGAGTGATTGTTTTGGCGAATATAATTGGAATCATGTCGCAGAAGGGTTTCAAATAAGGATCCAGATTCTTATAAAGATAGGCGTCACAGTCGTACACGTCAATGCGGTACTTTTGAAGACGTGCTACACATAAAATCCAGTGTTTCTGGTTAATGTTCACTGGCATGTAGACGTCGTCAATTGTTGACCACTCTGGCATATATCTATGTGGTGCGCCCATATAATAGTCTTTGAATTCGTCGACTGGAAATTTGGCAGGATCCTTAATAAAATCCTTGTGCAGTCGCCTGATTCTATCCGACAATACGCAATCCCCAATTGCCGCATGTGTATTTTTATATGTCTTGGGATAGCAGGAAATCCTTTTCCGCAGAAGATGGCAGAATGCATCGATTTCCTGCACAATGGGAGCATACAACATACATTGAGTACATATCAAACAACATTGACTAAGTAAGTACTCTGCGAAACGAAGAGTACTTTGCGAAACGAAAAGTAATTTGCGAAACGAAGAGTACTTTGCGAAACGAAGAGTACTTTGCGAAACGAAGAGTACTTTGCGAAACGAAGATTAATGAATTGATTTGAACGACTTACCTCGTCTTCAATCCATGTAAGCCTTGTTACAACTCTAACCAACACTTCCTTCTTTGCTTGAACCGTATGTAAATCCGTTGTCGAATTATCGGTTTTTTGATCATCCAACCACGCCTTTACTTTATGAAGTAGCTCATCATCAAATTTTTGAAGGTGATTCACTTTCATAGGATCCTTTGTCTTGGGCATTTTTGACAAGGAAGGGTTGGTGTACGAGTCATCTTTTTTCGGCTTCCTCACTCTCCTCCCATAATTTCCTTTAGGAGGAGTATTGTATAACTGGAAATCGTCATTGTCATCATCGTCATCATTTGCCTTCACATCCCCCACAGTCTTCTCATCCTTCACCTTCACTTTCAAATCCTTCAGTTTCAGATCAACCTCCACATCATCCACCCTAGCCACACCATCCAGCTTCTCACCGTCCAATTTAGCCTCAACCTCTATATTTACGTCCTCCACCTTCGGATCCTCCACCTTCTCATCATCATCTACCTTCTCATCGTTGTCTTTTCTTTCATCCTCCACCTTCTCTTCATCATCGACCTTCTCATCGTTCTCCACCTTATCCTCATCCATCTTTTCATCATCATCCACCTTCTCATCGGTCTCCACCTTCTGTGCGTCCTCCACCTTCTCAACGTCCTCTTTTTTTTCATCCTCCACCTTCTCATTGTCCTCCATTACATCGTCTTTCCCATCAGTCCCATCAATCACCTTCTCATCATCCCCCACAGTCTCCTGCATCGCTATCATCTCCTACAAAATAGACAAAATTCACACTTAGCGAATCGACAACAAATAATTTGCGAAACGGAAACTACTTTGCGAAACGAAAAATACTAACTTAGCGAAACGGAAACTACTTTGCGAAACGGAAACTACTAACTTAGCGAAACGGAAACCACTTTGCGAAACGAAAAATTGCGAAACGGAAACTACTAACTTAGCGAAACGGAAACTACTTTGCGAAACGAAAAATACTAACTTAGCGAAACGGAAACTACTTTGCGAAACGAAAAATACTAACTTAGCGAAACGGAAACTACTTTGCGAAACGAAAAGTTCGCAGAATACCTCTTTCTTCTCCTCCTCCTGTTCAACCTTGCTCTTCTCAACTTCGACATCCTTCTTAGAATCCTTAACCTGCAAAATATGTACTGGTTAGATCAGATATGTACTTGGCGAAGTAAGATGTAAAGTGCAAAATTCAATATCTCCATACCTCAGTAGGCTTTTCCTCTTCAACCTTCACAGCCTTCTTAGAATCCTTCTTCTTACTCTTCTTCTTCTTTATATTATCCTCCATATCATCTAATCTGGTTAATAATATGGACATCCTTTTGTTGGATTTTTCTAACAACTGTGTGGACATATTAAAAACCATCTTCTTGAACGACTCAACGTGAGTTTGTTGAGTTTCTTGGATTGTGATTTTTAGCTCTTTGATGAGCTCTGTTTTCATCTTCTTCATCTCCTCTTTCAACTCTATTTTCAGCTCCTCCTTCATCTCATTAAAATCACATCCAACAGTAGGTGTTGGAGCCCGAGGAGAAGGTGTGTCAGCCCGAGGAGAAGGTGTGTCAGCCCGAGGACTTGAGGTCGCGGATGGGGGAGTAAGAATGCGGGCCGGAATGGATTCATAAGCAAGCTTCTTCTTCAAGTTGGCTGCTTCTTTAAGAGTAGCATCAGCCTTTCTCTTCCTCGTGGCAGGTTTGGGGGGAATCGGAGTAACTTCTTCATCTTCACTTTCATCATCTTCATCAAAATCATCTTTTATTACCTTCCCATCAGTAAATCCCTCAAAAAAATCATCAGCTGTCTCGTCGATTTGCTCAAATACATCACCACTGTATAACCTCTTCTCCATGGAGGACTCTTCCATCTCAGTCACATCCGTGGTCTCTAGGGCAGTCTTTACCTCCGTCGATGTGTTTTTCCTGTTGGAATGATAGAGTAACAACCTTGGGCGTAGAGGGTCATTAATCTGATTCCTTCTGGCGAATTTAGGGATAAAGCTTTCGATGACCTCATACGTCCACACTTGAAGTGCCAATGCGAACCCATAGATGTTATATGCAAAAGGAGCATAAGGTTGTTCAGCCTTCTCCTTCTTGTCAAAAAATGAGGTACAGAGATGTTTCATGTTCTTGTTTAAACCCTTGAGGGTGGCTCTAAAGGTGACCTTACCCCATGGATATTTGAGGAAAGTGTCCTTGTCTTCCACCATGTTGAGTATTTTTGGAAATATAACTCTTTTTGGGTCAAATGTGAATAGGTACTGGCAAATCAGTACTACCAGCCCCATCTTGAATGCATCTTCCTTGTCTTTGCATTTGAAAAAAGCCTTCTCGAAGTCGCACATTTTCACACTCATGCTCCCTTTAAAGTATTTAACCGAGAGAGGTGGACAACAGCGCAATTTTTCTTGGTCCAACTCAGGATAAACGCCGAAACATAGGCCGGTAACTAACGCATACTCCTTCATACCAAATACAAGCTTTTGCCCATTCACCATGAAAGTTATCTCCTTGGAGTTTGAGCTTAACCTCCTCATCAACATTTGATGTACAATACTTCCTGAGAACTGCAAGAGGGGGGCTGTGAATAATGATCTGAACTGGGTATTGTACACACTCTCCAGAAGATCCATTTCCTCGAACTTATTCACAATCTTCTTCAGGGTGAGGGCACTTTTCCACGAAATCCGACCGGGAAACTCAGTAACAGTTGTTTCTGCCATCTACAAAAGGAAACAACATCATCAAAAATGTTAGAACAAACACATACAAACGTAAGAACTTAGCGAATCGGGAGGAACCTATCGAATCGCTAAGTGCCTCCCGATTCGCTAAGTACTTCGCGAATCGGGAGGCACTTAGCGAATCGCTAGGCACTTAGCGAATCGGGAGGCAGATAGCGAATCGAGAGGTACCGAGCGAAACCGTTAACTGAACATAAGACAGCATTACCGAATCGGAAACAATACGAAACTAATCAGAAACAAACAATAAACTTAACATGCAAAAACCCTAAACAAAAAATCTGAAACAAACACTTAAACTTAACATGCAAAGACCAAAATCCATAAGCAAAAAACCAGAAAATGATCGACCACAACTAGGTATTTAGCGAATCGCTAGGTCCTTACCGAATCGGAAGGTACTTACCGAATCGGAAGGTACCTCGCGAAACCCTGATGAAACCCTAATGGCAACAAAAATATACTGAACAGAAACCCTACTGGCAAAAAAATATATACTGAACATTAACAACATTACACTAACATGCAAGAACCACCAATGAACAAAAAAGCAGAAAATGATAATGAACTAACCTTAATGACGAACGAGAAGAAAGCAGAAATGATCGGGCTTGACAAGATTCGGTGAAGGGAAAATGGGTTAGAGAGAGAGAGTCGGGCGGTTGAAATGAAATGTTCTGAATTTTTTGAATATATAAGGTCTAGCGCGTGTGAGTACGCGCGTCTCTTCAACTTCCGTAGCGAGTCGGGAGGCACTTAGCGAATCGAGAGGCACTTAGCGAAACGGGAGGTACTTAGCGAATCGGGAGGGACTTAGCGAATCGGGAGGGACTTAGCGAATCGGGAGGGACTTAGCGAATCGGGAGGGACTTAGCGAATCGAGAGGTCAACGAGCTCCAGCTAAGAGAAGATGGTTTGAATACGTTTTCGCTACTATATTGTAATAACGAAATCGAATTCAAACCATTCTCCTAGCTGGAGCTCGTAGTACTTAGCGAATCGTCAAGTACAAATTTTTTTATTGGTTTCATAGGTAATCTATCTCGTTTGACAAGGTATCAACAACAAAGTCATGGTTTTGAAAAGAACATGTGTTAGCAAAACAAACCCTATAATTTTACATGGAAACATTTAGATTCTTCAGAAAAAATCTTTGAAGAAGCGATCGTTGAACTCCAGATAAGAGAAAATTGTTTGAAATTTATTTCTTTAGCTTAACGACTAACGAAATCAAAGTCAGCCAATCTTTGCTTATCTGGAGGTCAATGATAGATTCTTCAAAGGCATTTTCTGAAGAATCTAAATGTTTCCAATGTAAAATTAGAAAGTTTGTTTTGTTAACACATGTTCTCTTCATAACCATGAAGTGATGTAAATACCTTGTCAAATGAAGTTCATGATTAACTATAAATAACAAAAAATCTTGATACTTAGCGAATCGCGAGGTATACTTTGCGAAACGGTAAGTCCGTAGCGAAACGGAAAGTCCGTAGCGAAACGGTAAGTCCGTTGCGAAACGGTAAGCAGATCTGAAACGGAAACAGATACGCTCTTATCAGACAGATTTTCTGCAAATATGAACAGATAACAAATAATAAAAACCTAACGAAATGCTCAATGAACCAATATGAACCATATAAGAAATAAGAATCAACCAAAACGGAGAAAATGATGGACATAAAGGAAATATGAAAAAGTTTTTGAAATGAAGAAAATGTAAACAAGAACATAACAGTTAGAATGAAGATCTACCTCGACGCCGTTCAAATAGTTAGAATCGGAGAACTCACATAAACCCTAGTATAAGAAACCTGCATGCAAATAGATCTAGGGTTAGAAATCGGCAATAGATAAACATAAATGAATTAGTTAGGTTAGAAGAGCTCTGATCGGGTTTGATTTGTATGGATATTGGAGGAAACGGAGATGTCGTCGCCGCCGGCCGCCGTCGCCGCCGGCCACCGTGAGTGAAGGAGAGAATTGGAGGAAGAGAGAGAAAAAAATTTAGTGAAATGAAAATATTTGGGTATTTATACAAACCTCTGATCCACTTCGCGAAACGCTAAGTGACTTAGCGTTTCGCGACAAGGGCAAAATCGGATAAAAAAAAATATAACACCACGAGCGCAAAAAAAATTATAAAATTCCACCAGGTCAAATAAACCAATTTGCAAGGTCATTTCGTCAAATTTCCCCAACATAATATACTTGGTTCGGTCAAAATCGACCTACGTCCACGGGAGGGATAAGTTTCACTAAATCAAAGAAATGTCAATAGTAAAAACTTACATGCCCTGCTCTCAAATGAAAGAAGTGATTACACTAGGAATGATTGGACTACTCTATAATCAAAAGCTCCTCCAATCTTTCTCTCTGGATCAACCAAAGAAAAGAAGAAGAAGGAAACCAGAAAACCCTAGATCTGTAATTCACTCTCTCTCAACCTTACCGTGTTATGAGAAAATACCTAAAAAAGTATTTATACTCTAACCCGTTTTCATAACAGAAAACCCTGACCCGTTTACCCGGAATTTAAAAAACCCGTCCGCAATGGCAAAGAACACCTCAACAATTCTCCCCCTTCCGAGCCATGGGAGAATGTTGCTATAAACATTCATCATCGTGACGCTTCTGCCAGAACCATTTCGGCTTTGGCACAACATATCTCATGCTTGGCTCTTGGCAAACCCTTTGTCATCATATCTGACCCGTTCTCATCTGTATGCACTTTTTCTAAGTATAACTCCTTCTTCTCAAGCACTTCATGAATCCAATGGTACATTCTTTGGATGTGTTTTGAACGTGAATGGAAACATGGATTCTTTCTCACATGTATAGCACTTTATGAGTCATTAAACACCATAAACATGTCTTGTGCAATGCTTATTTCTTTCGACAATTATTTCATCCATCTCATTTCCTTACAACATTCAGTAATTGCAATATATTCAGCTTATGTAGTAGAGAAAACAACACATTTCTGTAGACGAGACTGACATGATACAACTCCTCCTCCAAAGGTAAACAAATACCCTAAAGTTGATCTCATAGTGTCAATATCACCACTCATATCTGAATCAGAAAACCCTTCAACATGTGACTTTCCAGTACCATAACACAAAGCGTATTTGGAGGTCCCTCAAAGATATCTCATTAGCCACTTAACCGCTTCCCAGTGTGTCTTACCGGGATTTGAAAGGAAATGACTAAGTACTCTAACCGCATGAGCTATATCCGGTCTTGTACAGACCATTGCATACATCAGACTACCTATCATTGAAGCATATGGAACACTACACATTTTTTGTCTTTCCTCTTCATCCTTGGGAGACATTGTCTTGTTTATTTTCAAGTGTATAGCCAATGGACAAGCAACTGGCTTTGCCTTATCCATACAGAATCGTTTTAGAATCTTCTCAATATATCTCTCTTGAGACAACCATAGCCTTTTCTTCACCCGATCACGAATGACCTGCGTTCCAAGAATTTGTCTTGCTTGACCCAAGTCGTTCATCTCAAAAGACTTAGCCAAATCCTTTTTTAACTTGGAAATCTTGAGTTTGTCTCTTCCAATAATCAACATGTCATCAACATATAGGAGAAGTATAATAAAATCATTAGAAACAAACTTTTGCACAAAGACAGAATGATCTGTAGACGTCTTTATGTACCCATGGATGATCATGAACGACTCAAACTTAAGATACCACTGCCTTGGTGCTTACTTCAAACCGTACAGACTTTTGACACGTTTGCACACCTTGATTTCCTCACCTTTCTTATTGTAACCTTTAAATTGCTCCATATAAACATCTTCATCCAAATCACCATGGAGAAATACAGTATTGACATCAAGTTGTTCAACCTCAAGATCCATACAAGCAGCTAGACTTAACACCACCCGGATAGAAGTCATCTTCACTATCGGAGAGAAAATCTCATCATAATCGATTCCATGCCTCTGGCCAAAACCTTTGACAACCAGCCTAGCCTTGTATCTTGTCTTGCTATCATCACCTTCTTGCTTGATCTTGTACACCCATTTATTTTGTAATACTTTTCTATTCTTTGGTCTTTAAACTAGTTCATATGTGCCATTTTCCAACAATGACTTCATCTCTTCATCCATGACAGCTAGCCATTCTTCCTTATGAGCATCCTCAAGAGTCTCCTTATAACATATAGGCTCCCCACAATCAGTTAAAATGACATACTCAGTAGCAGGGTACTTAGAACTTGATTTTTTCTCCTTAGTAGACCTCTTAAGTACCTCTGTTTGTTGATTCTATTAATTTTCATCTTCTTGTTGAACTTCAAAATCAACCTCAACATTATCACCGAGATTAATTTCAGTATTAGTATCATTTCCATGGCCTACAGCTTGACCCTAAGGAACATCATCATCACTATCTGAGTCTGAAGCTACATGTGGCCTTGTCTCCTCAACATCATGAGACAACTCAAGACCAGAAAGATCACGTATATATGCATCAAGTTTTTCACCATCTTCAAAATTATCAGTAGTCTGATCTTCAAGGAATACCATATCTCGACTTTTCAAAACCTTCTTGTCAACTGGGTCATAACACATGTATCCCCACTTTTCATCACCATACCTCAAAAATATGCATTGCCTGGTTTTTGCATCTAGCTTAGACCTCTCATCTTTTGGAACATGCACAAAAGCCCTAAAACCAAAAACACATAAATAGTCATAATTAACATCTTTACCTGACCAGACGCTTTCTGCACACTTATTATTCAATGGCTTGGAGGGAGAACGATTGATCACATACACTGCAGTGCTCATGGCTTTAGCCCAGAAATGCTTAGCCAACTTGGCATGGGAGAGCATACTCCTCATCCGTTCCAACATTGTTCTGTTAATCCTCTCTGCCACACCATTTTGTTGTGGAGTCTTGGGCATAGTCTATTCATGTCGAATACCCTGCTCTTTGCAATAATAATCAAATGAGCCTATGTACTCTCCCCCGTTATCTGACCGCACCCTCATTAGTTTTCTTCCTGTCTCTCTTTCAACCAGCATGTGAAAGACCTCAAACTTTGCTGCAACCTCATCCTTGGACTTTATAGCATATGACCAAACTTTCTTAGATGCATCATCTATGAAAGTTACAAAATAGGAAGCACCACCTATGAATTTAATCTTCATAGGACCACAAACATCTGTATGGACCAATTCAAGGACATTCTTTTTCAGTTCCACTTTCGACTTACTAAAGGAAACTCTATTCTGCTTACCCTTCAAACAATGCTCACAATTTTCAATATGAGCATCCTTGAGATTCAGTAACTCATTCCTCTTGATCAAAACATTCAGCCCCTTTTCACTAATGTGACCTAGTCTTTTGTGCCAAAACTCAGAGGATGACTCCATCAAAACAGAATATGTTGCATCATAGACAATTTTCAAATTTGTCTTGTATAAGGAACAACATTTTTTACCTCGTGCAACAACCAATGAACCCTTGCTTAGCTTCCATGCTCCACCACTGAAAACATTATGGTAGCCTCCATCATCGAGCTTACCTGCTGAAATCAAATTCATTCTCAAATCAAGAACATGTCTTACATCTCTCAATGTCAGGAAACAACCTATGTTTGTCTCGATTCTAACATCACCAAGACTAACTATCTTGGACACACCATTGTTACCCATGCGAACCTCACCATAATCACCAGCTTTGTAGGACTGGAATTAACCTTTGTGTGGAGTAATATGAAATGAGGCACCTATGTCAACAATCCATGCTGTTTCATTTGAAGATGTGCTAAGACATGAGTCTTGACAGTTAAAAGCATATGTCAGTTCACCATTTGAAGCATAAGTCGATGTATCTGTAGTTTGTTCTTTCTTTTCTTTAGGTTTCACCGTACCCTTTGATTTATCATTTTTAAATTTCCAGCACTCGTTTTTCCAGTGACCCATTTTACCACAGTAATGGCAAGCACCATCCTTCTTTAAAAATCTAGACTTTCTTCTAGACTTGCCCCTGCTCGAACCTCTTCTATTATCCTTTTATCTTTCTCTATTAGTCACCAACATATCAGATTTAGAGGTTTTATCCCCCTTTCGATTCTCCTCATTAAGTAAGGAACTGGTGACAAATGCCATGTTGACTTTACTATTTGGTGCTGAGTTGCTAAGAGTGATAATAAGTGTCTCCCAACTTGCAGGCAAAGATCCAAGGAATAAAGTGCTTGTACCTCATCATCAAAGTTTATCTTCATACTACTCAACTGATTCAAAATATTTTGAAATTCATTCAAGTGCTTAGCAATTGATTTATTATCAATGTACTTCAGATTCACCAGCCTTCGTACTAGTGCTGCTTTATTCCCTGCTGACCTCCCAGCGTAGAGAGCTTCAAGTTTTCTCCACATGCCATGATAGGATCGGCTTTATCGATAAAGACTAGGATTTAGCTTAGGATGAAGGCTTATGAAAAACAGTTTGAAAGAAATCCTGTTAGGGATTTGATTCGCTTTCTATTCTACGCAAACTTGTGTAAACACTTGAAACGGATTCAAGGCGGAATTGTTTACTTGGGTTTGAAGCACAAGATGAAATATGAAAAGATGACAGAAATGAAGAACACAACAGTTTGTTTATGGATATTCGGATAAACTCTCCTACGTCACCCCTTCTTCCAACCACCGGAAGGATTCACTATAATATGATTAGAATCAAATACAGTTTACACACACACTTAGCTCACTATTGAACATAACACTTTCTGTTCAACTACAAGATGAAGAATATCACTCAGCTAAAGGTGTTTTGATTCTAGCTCTCTCTCTCGATTCACACACAGTACAATCAGAAAGAAGCTTCACAATTCAGTAAGCAAGATGATTGAGTAGTTTCTCTTTCTGCAAAATCAGATTGCTTGTTTGTTCGGCAGAATTCGTAAGGCTAGCAGTTGTGCTTGTTAAGGCAGATTGTCCATTGTCCTTGAGATTTGTTAAATACTGAGCAGGAGCTAATAGTCGAATCTTCAAGAATGATACGTGACACTCTTCCATTGGAAAGCCTCCATTATACATGGCAGGTTCTGAGCACAAGGATCGTGGCCGTACATCACTGGTAGTGCGCCGAATATTCCATCAGGGATGTACCTGCAAAACAAGTAATTTGAGGAAAATTCTCTTACGTGGCATTCCTTGATTGAATGCATATAGCAGCTGTACTAATCTTCACTAGAAAGTGGAGCAGAAGTAGGGTACAACTATAGCACGTGGGTAGGTGAAACGCTAGATTCAAGCGTACTGCTTAAACTGAGCATTAGACGTATTTCAGTTAGACGGATTGTGAAAATTAGTCTAATGAAATAAGTCATCTCCTTCTAATAGAAAAACGTCTATTAGACCGCCTGGTATAATAGAATTAGACTCGCGTCTAATTAGAATAACCATTAGACTGCACGTCTAACTCTAGTGAGTTACACTGCACGTCTAATTCCGGTTCTACCTCAAACTTGTCTGAAGGAGTTAGACGCACGTCTAACTTTCACTAATTAAACTACACGTCTAATTATTCAATAACTATTAGACTGCACGTCTAACTCCACTGAGTTAGACTGCACGTCTAATTCCGGTTCTACCTCAGACTTGTCTGAAGGAGTTAGACGCACGTCTAACTTTCACTAATTAGACAACACGTCTAATTATCCAATAACCATTATACTGCATGTCTAACTCCACTGAGTTAGACTGTACGTCTATTTCTATGCATTAGACTTACGTCTAATTCCATGTATCTATTAGACCGTCCGTCTAATTACACGTCTATTAGACTACACGTCTAACTCCGATGAGTTAGACTGTACGTTTAATTTTATGCTATGAAAGCCAAAATCGGTCTAGTGACCCTCATTAGATCCAAGTCTTATAACATATTGTCTCAATACACCTGTATCAAAACTCATAAGTTATTTCATCATCAAAATCTCAGTGGCTAAATTATTTCAACACTTAGTCAAAATAATTTGACCCAACAATTTTCCCATATTTGATGAAGAAATTGCAAACCTGCATACATATATCAAAGCATGCATTCATCATATAAATAAACAGAAACCTTGTTCACTTACATCATTCATCCAAAACCAATATTCGTAAAACCATCAAAGAACCATGTTTAATAGAGTTAAGTAGAGTGAAAGAATAGAAATTATTGTTCTTCCCTTTTAACTCGAGGATCGGTTGGACTCATCTCTTGACCAGGAAGCATGTTGAAGAAAGGAGGATAGCCGCGATCACCACGACCGCCTGTACTTGATCTTCCACCGTGTTCACAACTACTGGTACGTCCACCTTGATCAACATTTGATAGCCTACTCCGGCCACCACTACTTCTACCTCCACGCTCACCACCGCTTCGACCTCCACCTCTCTTGGTTGGCCTAGGATTTTCATCAGTGCTTGAAGCTCGCCTGGATCTTGTGCCGGTTGACACACCATCATTTCTTCTACTTGATTCTCCTTGAACTGGTCGAGGTTGAGCACCTTCAGCATTGGCCTTTGCATCCTCCTTTGCTTGAAATTTCCTAGCGATGGAGTCAGCAAATTCCTGACGTTCATTATCATTCCTTCTCATGCAACCCTGAATTTCCACCATCTGATTCTTCACCAAACTAAATTCTTCCAAGGTTTCCTTGTGGCGTTCATCGTTGAAATGCCTTTCAATGTCCAATAATTCACTTTGACGGTTGAAGAGATCCTTTTCAAACTTTGAAAAGTTTACATTCGCGATATGGGTCTCATATGTGTTCTTCTTCAAAGTGTTATCCAACTCAGTGAGAACCTTGAAGATATTTCTAAAGCTCTCTCTTTCCTCTTCTCTTGAGTTCATGGTCTGAGACATAGTCTTCTGAATCGATGAAAGCATAGACCTCATAGATCTTAATACTTTGTTTCCTTCGGCAGATGACTCTTCATAAGACGACACTTCTTCAGATTCTGTTGCCATGCTTTGAATAGGCTCAAAGTTTGCATGAACCTGCAAGGATTGTTCCGGCTGATTCATTTCGGCATTCTTAGCAGCTTTGTCTCGTTCTTCTTCTTCTTCAATTTCTTCTTCAGCCCTCTGAAATCTCTCAAGCAGATTTCCAGAGTAGTGACGAGGAATGTTGATGTTTTCGTGAACACTTCCCACAATGGTGTCGAGAAATAGACGAGGCTTCACAAAAGTTGCTTGCTGGTCCTTCTCCTCCTCAGATGAGGAACTTTCTTCTTCATCATTCTTCTCTTTAGAGGGTTCCCCCTCAGTTCTGGCAGTTTCTGGCTGAGTGTCCTCCGCCAATTTTTCTTGAACAACCTCTGTTCTCGCAACAGGGGTTATTAAAACGTCTTCTTCAATAGGAGCTTTAAGAGCCTCCTCAGTCACATCTTCTATGATGACTTCTTCTTCATTTATCTCAAGAGCTTGTTCAGGCTCTTGGATAATCACATCTTCTTCTTCTTCTCCATTCAGACGCTCTTGAATAGGTTGATCTAGGATTCCTCTTTCTTCAGCAGAAAGATTTCCGAATTCGATCAGGAGAGCAACATCTATCTCATCAACATCATTATCAGCATCTGAAATATCCATAGCTTCTTCTTCTTCTTCATTGAGAGGTTATGCGCCAGAGCAATCGTCGCCATGAATGTGTCTAGAAGCAACCGAGACATAACTGTCCAGGATATCGTTCAGCTTCTTTAATACCTTCATTTCAACATCAGCTCCTTTCACATTAGGATTGAAGTTAACTTTCCTTGCTTCGAAAATTGGAAAAAGAGCTTTTCCAAATATGCAAGCTTCCACCAGTTCTTTTCTCTTTAAGGCCTCACCAACTTCTGAAGTTCTTGCCCATTTCAAGACTTTCTTCTCATTTGCCACCCTCTTCTTCCATTCTTTAGTAATAGCAGCCTTTTATAGGAAATCGTTGTACTTGGAGGACAACCTCTCCATGGACCAGGATTCATAAATTCTCAATTTCTCAGCACAAAGAACTTTAACTTGATCTAGAATGAGGTCAACAATTCCCGTTGCCTCAGATACCTTCTCAGGAGCTTGAATTGCAATGGATTTACCTTTTCCGATAACCTCTACGGGTCTTGGAGCAGGTCTTGGTTCACCGATCACGATTCCATCTGCCCGATTTCTAGTACGCATCAGTTCGAACGCAGATTGTAGTTTTTTACAGAGCTCGACAGGGAGCTCCATACGAACAACTTTCCCAGCTACCAATGAATCTTTAGGAACTGGAGAAATGGGTTCACCAGCCATAAGGGTAAGAACAACACCTTGCTCTGATTGCGATGACTCTGTAGCACCGGCGGCTACAAGATCAGTTTGAATAACAAGAGACTCAGCCCTGTCAACAGTTTCATCATTTGGACCGGCTGACTCAACAGTAGGCCATTCAGCAGATTCTCTCAAACGAGACAATATGGATTCAGCTTTTCCACTACGGGAACATTAAATTTTGGCACAGCGGCCAAAGATTTGGAAGACTTTACCTTTGCAGATTTAGATGCGCGGGGCGCCTTTGTCTTCTTCTCCTTTGAGGCACAGGACCTCGAAGGTTTCCTCAAATAGGTTGAGGGAGTGGATAATGATGACATTGGGGTTGCAGCAAGTACGCCTGGACCTTGCTTCAACCTTGAATCAACAGATTCAAAGTCTTTCTAGTTTTGACTCTTCAGACTTGAGGAACTAGCCTCCGATTCGTTCACCGTGTTGGTTCTCTTTGCCCCTGTTGATGTAACAGAAGCAGAAGGCTTGGATCGGGTGGAAGGTTTTCCACCGGTCTGGTAGCTGGAAGCACCAGATGCAGATTCAAGGTTGTTCTTCAACCTCGTCAGCGTGCTAACCACTGTAAGAGTAGTAAATACTCTTGGAGAGTTGATCTGCACCGGTTCACCAACCGGAACCCCCAAATGCTTCAGTAGGTGACTTAGTTGAGCCGCATATTTGATACTTTCCTTGTTCGTCTGATAGATAGAATAACACAAGTTCTGAAAAAGGGTATGAGCCCAGTTTACCTAGATCCCCTTTGAGATAGCACACATATAGTCAAAACGGTCTTGACTATAGAGATTAAAGGAACCAGCTTTACCCTGAAGCGCCTTCGCCACCACGTCGTTTAGAAGAATGAAGTGTGGTTTGAATACCTTCTTGAATCCATTCACATGGATCATTGAACCGTTTGCAGAGAAAAGTGTCTTCATCTCCTCCTTGATTTCTGAAGAGAGAACCAAGTCGAATAGATGACCCTCCGTCGGAAGTTCAAAGAACTCCGCATAAACTGCTTCGTCAAAAGAAAACTCTGTTCCGTTGACGGTTGCTACGATGGAATCATCCACCATAGTTGTCGTTTTGAAGAACTCGCGAACTTTGTCTTCGTAGAAGATGAACGGTCCGCTCAGATACTTCCTTAACCCAGAATATTCTAGGGTTTGGAACATCTTTACCACTTCCGGTTGATCAAACGTATACACCGATGGAAAATCCACATAATAACCGTCTACTCTAGTGGGTATGGCCAATTAATAAATGTTAGACGTCCTTTTTCAAGAAGTCATCATTAAAAATAAGGGTATATCAGTCATTTTCTTTAACTTGATAGACACGTGTTTTCATGATATTAAGAGATGACTGTTTGATATTTTGAGCGGGAAAAGCAGATAGCTCTCAACGTGGGACAACTGTCCTTGATCAGTCTAATCGGCACGTAGTTAGACGTTTTTCTTACTCCACAAATCCATATAACACAGCGTCTATTAGACGAATGAGTATATTAGATGCATACGTTTAATTCCGTGTTTATAAAAATCCGTCTAATGTTTATTAGACGTGTACGTCTAATTCCGCATAGGCACCACGTGTTAGACATGTGTTTATTAAACGTGAACATCTTTTTGTTCATGACGTAAAAACGTCTAACGTCTATTAGACGTGTCCGTCTAATCGCGTAGGTATAACACCTCAACATATAGACTTAGATGTATGGATTATGAGCAAAAATACGTCTAAGTACATACTGTCTCTTTTAGACACCCTTGTCTAATTAGACCGATTAAGGATATTTGTCTAGAGAGTATCTTTACTTCCAAAGTAATTTTTCTTCTCATTATGAATATGGACATTTAGAATTTAATAAACAATTTTGGTGGTCCAAAGACCAAAACCATTTTTAACAAATAAAGATATTTATTCTTCCAGAATGGCAAGTGCCATTGTTGATCTTCCAAGCCGTGTACTTAGAGGAGTACTCTTCTAGCTTCCTTCCTGCTATCCTCCTGCATCACCTACAAAATAAACTATTTACACATTTTGGTACCCATAATCAATTGGGTCCTCGATCAATTAGTCCCTTAGGAATCCATATTTGAGTTATTCTAATGGATTTCCCATTTTGTGTTGTGATTAATGCATAAGATTTTGACTTAGCAGATGACTTCCTGTTAGCCACTGATCCTTTAACTTTTGAAGAAGATTTTCTTTTAAAACTCTTTGATTTAGAGTCAGGTTTTAAATTACCAGACTTATTAGCTTATTCTTAAGCTAGCTAACAGTTGGTGGAACATAAACTATTTCATTTTTGAAAACAACTTCTTCATGAATAGGACCAGATTCAATGTCAGTCATACTCCCTTTAACAAAACTTATTGGCTTAAGTTTGTCATTTGATTTTGACTTTTTGCATGACAGATTAGGGTCATTGCTGTCAAATCCCAATCCAGATGTAGATCCAGCAGATTTCAACATGCTGATCTGATATTTGACAGCATCACCAGACCTTGTCCATGCACAGACAACATAGTTAAGCCTTTTGTTTTCAGATGAAAGAGTTTGAATCTGTTCCTTGAGCATCTCATTCTCAGATGAGATCTCTTCAATCTTCTTTTCAAAATCATTTGACTCTCCCCCTTTAGACAGATTTAGTTTATTTAAATCTAATGAAGATTTAGTTTCATTTAGAGATTCTGCTAGCTTTCTATACTCGATGACCATGTCATCTAGTGCAACTACCAGTTGTTCCCTTGAAAACCTTTCGGAAGAGAAATCAAATACCTTAGTCTCCTGAGTTTCTTCCTCATCTTCTCTAGCCATGAAGCAAGCCACGTCTTCTTCATCACTTTCACTGGATGAAAAATACGAGCCACGGCTGCTTCCTTTGTTCTTTCCGTCACCAGCCATAAGAGCCTTCAGCTCTTTTCCATCATCCTTGACATCTTCACGCTTTGGCTTCCGGCATTCTGATGCATAATGACCTTTAATACCACAGTTAAAACAAGTAACATTAGCTTTAGATTTTCTGTTATCATTAGAATTTGAAGAGTTTGAGTTAGAGTTGCTCTTCTTCATGAAGTCGCCAAACTTCTTCACAAAGAGAGACATGGCATCGCTGCTCAGCTGCTGAGCCGCCATCTTCACGTCCGGAGCGGTTGGTGGCTCTTCAGCAGTCACCAGCGCCTTGGCAATAATAACGGACGAGGGTTGATCTTCTTCCATCCTACAGTTCAGCTCGAACTCATAGGCCTTGAGGTCAGCGAAGAGATCAAAAAGAGAGATCTTGTTAAGATCTTTGGATTCTCTCATCGCCATAGTCTTTATGTCCCATTCTCTTGGAAGAGCACGCATAACCTTGATAGCAAGCTCCCAGTTGCTATAGGTCTTGCCTAGGATGGACAAAGAGGAGACGATCTTGCTGAATCTGGTGTCGAAATCGTTCATTGTTTCACGAGGACGCATTTTGAAGCTGTCGAACTGTTGAGTAGCAACCATGATCTTGTTTTCCTTGGTTTGCTCGTTGCCCTCACATAGTTGAGTGAGTCTGTCCCAGACCTCTTTGGCAGTGTCACATTCGATGATGTAGTTGAACATACAGTCATCGAGAGATCTGTACAGAACATCAAGAGCCATGTTGTTGAGGTTGTTCTGCCTCTTTTCGTCGGCGGTCCAGTCAGCCTTTTCCTTATCAATCTTGATAGGACCTTCTGTGACAACGCTCCACATGTCATCATGAAGAGAAGAGAGATGAGCACAGACTCTTTTCTTCCAAACAATGTAGTTTTCACGAGAAAAGGTTGGAATGGATGTAGCACTGGCATCTTTGGGTATGTTCGACATATTTCAGGAAAGACTTGAGAATAGAAACAGGGCTCTGATACCAATTGATAGGATCGGATTTATCGATAGAGACTGTGGTCTGGCTAAGGATGAAGGCTTATGAAAAACAGTTTGAAAGAAATCATGTTAGGGATTTGATTCGCTTTCTATTCTACGCAAACTTGTGTAAACACTTGAAACGGATTCAAGGCGGAATTGTTTACTTGGGTTTGAAGCACAAGATGAAATATGAAAAGATGACAGAAATGAAGAACACAACAATTTGTTTATGGATGTTCGGAGAAACTCTCCTACGTCACCCATTCTTCCAACCACCGGAAGGATTCACTATAATATGATTAGAATCAAATACAGTTTACACACACACTTAGCTCACTATTGAACATAACATTTTTTGTTCAATTACAAGATGAAGAATATCACTCGGCTAAAAGTGTTTTAATTCCATCTCTCTCTCTCGATTCACACACAATACAATCAGAAAGAAGCTTCACAGTTCAGTAAGCAAGATAATTGAGTAGTTTCTCTCTCTGCAAAATCAGATTGCTTGTTCGTTCGGCATAATTCGTAAGGCTAGTAGTTGTGCTTGTTAAGGCAGATTGTCCGTTGTCCTTGAGATTTGTTAAATACTGAGCAGGAGCTAATGGTCGAATCTTCAATAATGATACGTGGCACTCTTCCATTGGAAAGCCTCCATTGTACACAGCAGGTTCTGAGCACAAGGATCGTGGTCGTACATCACTGGTAGTGCGCCGAATATTCCATCAGGGATGTACCTACAAAACAAGTAATTTGAGGAAAATTCTCTTACGTGACATTCCTTGATTGGATGCATATAAATGCTGTACTAATCTTCACTAGAAAGTGGAGCAGAAGTAGTGTACAACTATAGCACGTGGGTAGGTGAAATGCTAGATTCAAGCGTACTGCTTAAACTGAGCATTAGACGTATTTCAGTTAGACGGATTGTGAAAATAAGTCTAATGAAATAAGTCATCTCCTTCTAATAGAAAACGTCTATTAGACCGCCTGGTCTAATAGAATTAGACTCGCGTCTAATTATAATAACCATTAGACTGCACGTCTAATTCCGGTTCTACCTCATACTTGTCTGAAGGAGTTAGACGCGCGTCTAACTTTCACTAATTAGACTACATGTCTAATTATCCAATAACCATTAGACTACACGTCTAACTCCACTGAGTTAGACTGTACGTCTATTTCTATGCATTAGACTTACGTCTAATTCCGTGTATCTATTAGACCGTCCGTCTAATTATACGTCTATTAGACTACACGTCTAACTCCGATGAGTTAGACTGTACGTCTATTTCTATGCATTAGACTTACGTCTAATTCCGTGTATCTATTAGACCGTCCGTCTAATTATACGTCTATTAGACTACACGTCTAACTCCGATGAGTTAGACTGTACGTCTAATTTTATGCAATGAAATCCAAAATCGGTCTAATGACCCTCATTAGATCCAAGTCTTATAACATATTGTCTCAATACACCTGTATCAAAACTCATAAGTTATTTCATCATCAAAATCTCAGTGGCTAAATTATTTCAACACTTAGTGAAAATAATTTGACCCAACATTCCATACGCCGTAGTCTCATTCTCAACATGGTGCACAACATTTACACCAACCCAGGAACGAATAAAGTTGTAGGCCTTTCTATCTGTCTTTTTCCAATCAGCCTCTTTTGTAGTCTCAGGTCTAACACCCTCATTTTCAATTGCTTCATTCAAATCATCTGAAACTAACAAATCACTAATCATCATTTTCTATTGCCTGTAGTTTGTACCATTCAGACTCACCATATAAGGTCTAGATTTCCCCATTATTACTGCCTTAACAACTGACAAAAATCCCAACAAACAAACCAGTTGATCTCCTCTTTGAATTTCGCCAAGTAACTAGTAGAGCACTATGCTCTGCTCTAATGTTAAAATAAATAACCAATCAATATTTCTCTGATATCACTGTTGGGTTTTGCAACAACAAAACTATGGATCTTCTTCGAAATCAAACCTGTAACAAATCAGTTTCCAAATCGTCTATGACGACAAATAGATTACGAAGACTGAAATAGCACAAATCAATAAACGACAACATAATATAAACGTGGTTCGGTCAAAATCGACCTACGTCCACGGGAGGGATAAGTTTCACTAAATCAAAGAAATGTCAATAGTAGAAACTTACATGCCCTGCTCTCAAATGAAAGAAGTGATTACACTAGGATTGATTGGACTACTCCACAATCAAAAGCTCCCCAATCTTTCTCTCTAGATAAGCCAAAGAACAAGAAGAAGAAAGAAACCAGAAAACCCTAGATCTGTAATTCATTCTCTCTCAGCCTTACTGTGTTATGAGAAAATACTCAAAAAAAAGTATTTATACTCTAACCTGTTTTAATAACAAAAAACCCTAACCCGTTACTCAGAATTTAAAAACTCGTCTGCAATGGCAAGGAACACCTCAACAATTTAACGTTAATTTAACGATAAACTTGTTAAATATATATATTATTTTGCATTTTATTTTGTTAATTTTAAATTTAATTTCAAATAATTAAGATAATCGATTCAACTTTCTTTTGAAACTAATTCAAATCCTAAGATAGAGTGCCACTTTTTTTCTTTCTGTTTTTAAGTATAGGTAAATATTGTAATATATATAGTTGCTAAATGTTTCAACTTCAGTTTTCATATGTTTCTTTATTAAAGGTCGCAACACCCATTTCAGACTAAGATTAAAATAAATTAAAGTTGGAGTTTCGAGTATTTTGTGATTTTCTTTTGCTCGGTTTTATTCTGGATTTTGTTTCTTTATTATAACACACATCAACTGATATTATACTTCTAATACTATACTTTAGATTTCTTTATTTTCGATGCGACTTTTAAGTTAATATAATATAATCTTTTCATTTTTTATAAGTGCTAATGCATTGTATATGCATTTAAATTGTTTGAAAACAATTCTTTTATCAAGTATCTTGTGGGATATGAATTTAAATGAGAAGACCTTATATATGAAACAAAAATAATTAGACACCTAATTAAAATTTTATTAATATTCTATCTTCCCAAACTCATATAAAAAAAAGTGTTTCCAATCATTTAAAGATATTTAGTTTTTAGTATATATATATATATATGAGTAATGATATATACAGCACCCTTATACAGCACCTTCGCATAACACTTACCTTATTTGGAAAGAAAGAGAAAATATATATCTTAAAAAAATACAAGAGAGAGAAAAATATTTTCTCTTTCTTTCCAAATGAGGTAGGTGTTATGCGAAGGTGTTGTATAAGGGTGATGTATATATAATTACTCTCTCTCTCTCTCTCTATATATATATATATACTAAAAACTAAATATCTTTATATGACATAGCACCCATTCGAATAGTATACTCCAAAAAGACCTTAGGTGGTATCGCGGTAGTCCCTTAGTTAATAGATCCGTAATTATAGAGTTTGTACCAATATGTTTTATATATAAATGACCACTCTAAAATCTTTCTTTAACAAATAGGAATTTGATGTCAATGTGTTTTTGACTTGGTTGAAATCCTATTGTTGTTCGAATACATGACTGTTGATTTATTGTCATAAAATAATTTTAATAGTCTTTCAATTCCTTGCATAATTTTCAAACTCCCTACTATAGATGCATAAGGAATTTTCTGCCTTTCTTTAACTTCAAGATCATTCTTAGGGCTTTATTGAAGACAAAATTTGTCTCCTTTAAAAACGGGGTAGTTCCTGATTTATATTCCTTCATGCCATATCTCTTTAGTACATTTTTAATGTATCTCTTTTATGACAATTCAAGTATACCATGAGAACGATCTTGGTGTATCTGTATTCCTAATACAAAAGAGACATCTTCAAGATCTTTCATCTCAAACTTAGTTGAAAGAAATCTATTAGTTTCACGTAGTAAGACAATATCATTGCTAGAAAGTAATATATCAGCAACATATAAATCAGAAAAATATGTTCGCTCCCATTGAACTTGTGGTATACACAATCATCAATTATATTACTCTCAAAACCAAATGAGATAATGATTTTATTAAATTTGTGATACCATTGACGAAAAGCTTGCTTGAGACCATATATGGATTTCTTTAGTTTACAAACTATTTTGTTTGGTTCTCCCACCACAAAATTTTTTTGTTGGTTCATAAAAATTGTTTCATCAATGTTACCATTTAGAAACACAATTTTAACATGCATTTGATGTAGCTCAAGATCAAAATGCGCCACTAGTTTCATAATCGTCCTAAATGAGTCCTTCGTCGAAACATGGGAAAATGTTTCTGTAAAATTAATACATTCCCTTTGAGTGAAACCCTTTGCAACAAGACGTGCCTTATATCTTTCTACTTCACCCTATGAAACTTTTTTGGTTTAAATATCCATTTACAACCAATAGATTTCGCACCTTCAGGTAATGATACTAAATCCCAAACGTCATTGTCTGTCATGTACTTAATTTCTTCATTCATGGCAATAAACCATTTATGAGAATTAGAACTATGCATTGCTTGATGTAAGTTGATAGGATCATCTTCCATCATCTCGACGCTATCCTCATGTTCTTGGAGAAATATAACATAATCATCTGAAATAGTATTTTTCCTTTCTCTTGTGGATCTTCGTAATGACATTTGTTCTTGAGATTGTTGAGTTTGATCTTTAGGAATCTATACCTCATTTTTAATGGGAAGATTTGTATTAATGTCTTGAAGTTCTGGAATTGCTTCTTCATTAATATCATAAATAAATTCATGATTATCATCAATAACAATAGCAGGAATTTGAACAAATTCCTTAATATTTGTCTCCTCAAACTCAAAATTCTCAAAGAATACCGAATTTTCCGTCTAAAAAATAGTTCTATTCATGGGAACAAAAAACTTGTCATTCTCCCAATCCATCATATCGACCATAGTATTCACCACCACGGTCATATATGACGACCATAATTCTTTTACCAAGCTAATTTTCTACTTCTGATTTGTATGCCTTAAAAACGTCCAATGCTTGAGACTTCTCATTTATGAGGTTTAAGTAACCACATCTTGAATAATCGTCTATGAACGAAATAAAATATCGTTGACCATTCCAAGAGGCTGTAGGGAATGTCCCACATATATTAGTATGTATGAGTTATAAGACGTCTATAGTTCTATTGGCACCCAATTTTCTTACATTTGTTTATTCCCTTAATACATCCAACACAAACCTCAAAATTGGAAAAAATAAGGGAATCAAGAATTCCATCACTTAGAAGCCTTTCAATTATGTTTTTAGATATATGACATAAGCGATTGTGCTAAATTAATGCATAATTCTCAATTCTTAGTTTTTTTAGTACCGCGTATACTTGTATGCAAAATTTTATTATATGAGGCAACTGTATCAAGTAAATATAGATTATAATAAACTGACAAAGAACCAATTGCAATAATACTTGAATTTAAAGAAAGACTAAACTAACTATTCCCAAATGAACAACAAAAATCAAATTCCATCTAAAAGGCGATACAACAAAAGTGTCTTTCAAATCCAAATAAGAACCAATTCTTAATAATAATAATATAAAATTCCCAATAGCCTCAACTTCAACTGATTTTCTATTGCCCATAAAAATGAATCTTTCATCATTACTTGGCTTTCGGCAGCTCAGACAACCCTACATAGAAACAATATTGAGTAGTAGCACCATAATCTACCCACCAAGTGTTACTCGAAATTGAAGTTAAATTAACCTCAGATCAAACTAAAGTAAAAAATGTCACATTTCTTTGCATGCCATGAGTGATATTTGGTGTAGTCCCTCTTTATGTGTGTGCTTTGCCGACAAATGAAACAACTAAATCCCTCATTTTCTTTAGTTTGATGTTTCTTTTGTGCGGACCACCTGCAACTTCTTTAGAGTTCTTCCTTTTATTTCTTTGATCCCTGAAGTTATTTGTCAAAGTCAAATGAGCACTTTCAGTCCAATCTTACTTCAATCTCTCTTCCTCTTGTCGACAATATGAAATGAGTTCATGAAAAGTCTATTTCTTCTTCTAACAGTTATAACTTACCTTAAACTGGTTAAATTATGTAGAAAGAGAGATCAAAACTAAATGCACGAGTAGTTCATCAAAAAACACTAACTTTAATGTTTTTAGTTTTAAAGCAATGAGACATTTTCATGATGTACTCCCTTATATTTCTCTTTTCTTTATATTTCATTGAGGTTAAGCTCGCAAGAAGCGTGCTAGTTTCAGGTTTATCGTTTTTTGCAAAATGTTTCGCAATTTCCTCAATAAATTCCTTAGTATTAGTAACTTCAGAGATATCACCCCTAAACTTTTATAGAATTCCTCACTTGATCATGATCATCAAACACATGCAATTTGATCTTTCCCACTTTAAAGGTCCCGTTTTTCATCAAGGATACCCTCAACCATAATAGTGGGTCGATCGATCCAAAGCACAAGTTATAGATCCATACAACCGAGGATAATCAAAATATTTTCTTTCTAATCCTTAAAGTTGTTTTCATTTAGTACAAGAATCGAATTAACATTGACAGATATTGAAGAAGAGGAAGTATTAATTAAAATAATAAACACATATTTTATCCTAATATAATTAGTATTTTATAATAAGATTTGTCCGTCAAAAAATAAATTATCTGGCACAACTTTAAAAATAAGTCTTTTGACATAAATTTTAACTTGTACATGTTAATTTAGTGTTATGATCAAATATTGATAATATATCATGTCAAATAATAATTCTATCTTTGGACCGAAATATTGTTCACATAGAATAAAACCGAATAATTGTCACATATTTATTATTATATGTATATATTTAATCCGTCCTAACAATATTGATCTTCCTTTAGGCCGATACAGTATCTGCATGAATTACAAATACAATATCATTTAAAATTCTTAACAAATTAATATTCACAAGATATGATACTTTGTTAACATGTTATTTTAATTATTTTGTTTTATAATAATAAACTCCTTCAATCTTAATATACTCTTGATTCTTTAATTTATAATAATTTTGGTATAGTTTAACTATAGTTCACTAAAATAATTAGAAGTTTCTTTAATAAAATTTATTATTTGACATATAAAATATATGAGTAATAAAAAAATAACTTTATTTGACATATTTAATGTCTTGGAGAAAAATAACCATAAAAATAAAAATAAGAATAAGAAGTGTTTATTTATTATATATATATAAATAAATATAATAAATAAAAGTCTATATAATAAAACAAATAATAATTAAATTTTGGTTGGCATTTTCAAATTCCATATATATATATATATATATATTTAAATAATAAATATATAATAACATAACAATGCTTAGTGTTTATTTATTTATTTCATTTTAGATTTGCAACAAGCGTGTTCAAGTGCGGCTTTGAAGCAGTGGTGTATAACATTTGGCAAAAACGGAATGTAAGAGTATATGGCAGAACTCGCAGGAGTGTTGAAAAATTATGGAAAGATATTTTATCGGATTGCAGTGCCCTCGCGGGAACGTGGAGAATAATTCCAAGCACGGAGCAGAACTGAAATAACTCTAGAAACTAGAATTTACCGTTTTTTAAACTCACTAGAATTGAAAGCACTGTAATTAGATAATTCATTTACGTTTTTAGCTTTTTAACTTTTATTCAGAATGTTACGACTTCAAAATCAATCTAGGCCTATTTAGAATGATCTCTTAAACTCGTTGTTTTTTTCCCATTTTTGGAAATTTTTAATGAAATGACGGTAAGTCGTTTTTCCAAAAAAAAATAAAAATAAAAATAGAAGCAAACACTATGAACTCAAAAGTCCTAATATTTTTAAGAAATTGTAATTTTTCCTATCATAAATTTAACATCAACAATGATATAATCATAATCTTAAGGTCAACAAATTCTTCATATCATAATCTTAACATTAACGTTAACCGATCAACATTTCTTCACATCATAATTTTAACATCAACGGCCTAAGATAAAGATTGACTCTGATAACACTTGTTAAATATATTTTTATTTTTATTTTTTTAGTTTGGATTATCTGATAGTTTTTTAGTCATAATCTATAATCCTAAACATTATATTAGTATTTATCTAGACAAAATAATATCATGATTTTTTATGTCAATAAGTCGAGATGATAAACTAAACGGAAGTCAAATCTATATACCGTCTCTCTTGCCTATCTCTAACAATGGAGGTTATGAGAAATGAAACTGACATCTATGAATTGAGGACCACAACCCTATATATATTATCTTTTATTTATTATTTATTCCATCATGAATAATAAATAAATATCCAGTTTCCACACATAATAAACTTTACCATACTAATAACCAAAACACGACTTAACCCAATAACTAAAATACTTTAATAAATCACTTTATTAGTTGGATTCTGAATAAACAATAGTCCAAACACATTTTTTTTATATATATATATATATATATATATATATATATATATATATATATATATATATATATATATATATATATATATATATATATATATATATATATATATATATATATATATATATATATATGTCCAATAAATCTAACCTAAAATTGAAAAAATTTGAAGGATTCGAGCTGTTCAATTTGTCTATGTAATTTTGTGAAAGGGATGGTAACATTGACTACACCTTGCTCACACATGTTTTATGACGACTGTTTGAGGATATGGCTCACCAACAATTGTTCTTGTCCATATTGCAGACATATCTGTTCCACTCAAATATGAAATAACAATCTCCTATTTTGATTTCCACGGATTTGTATTTCTCTATTTTATATTTGTTGAATTGGTGATGAGCTACTTCTAAGAATTTTTTTTTATTATTATTTCTCATTTCATAATTGTGTTTTGAGTCTTTTGACAATGAAACTGTTTAGGGTTCTATCTAAAAGTTTATTGCTACCTAATTAATTTAATATTAATCTTTTAATCAAATGTGTTTGTATTTTGAGGAGTAATTTTTGTTTGTAAGACAATATTTTAAAACAATTTTATGGTTGAAAAATTGTAAAAAAAAACACACGATAATACATGGATTATATCCATTGAACTTTGAAGAGTGATGGAATAGTATTATACAAATTCAGCTTCATTAATACATACCTAAAAAGGCTTCTTCTATCATTAACATCATTGTATATCCCTCCAACTCACCTTGCTTTCTCTTTCCATAATAAACATCAAATTCAATTGTCCACTAATTTATCTAAGTATTCTCTCCAACAAAATTTGATTCATTTACGTGGACGATTCCATATATGTACTTGTTATCCCCATCGGAAACATGAAATTAGGTCTTCTCTCTTTAAGAGAGACACATATGTAACTTTTATTATCTATTTTGTGTCTTTTCTTCAAGAATAAGATTGTATGCAATTCAACCAAATAGCGACTTACGAAGTGTGCTGTGTTGCTCTATACTTCTTTAAATTCTTCTTCTCTAATGTAATGGGCTAACTCATATTAATTAAACAAATGCACACCAATCATTTGATGTTTTATTAAAAGAAATTTCCAATTAAAGAGGAATACATAGTTTATGTTGAGTTAAAACTGTTGGATTATTCGTTGTTACTGAAAATTACCAGTAACGGCGTTTTGGCAGAGCTTTAGCCTTTACTAATGTCATTTTCTAATAGTGATAAATATGATTTACAGGTTTAACTATTAATGAAAGTAAAAGTGTGACATTTTATGGAGGCGTGAAGGACGAAACAAAAAAGGACATCTTCAACATCATGGGCATCAAGGAAGACAACTTTCCCGTAAGGTACTTAGGAATTCCGTTAACCGCGAAGAAGATCGAGATCTCACACTGCAAGTCGCTAATTGAAAAGGTAAAAAACACGATATCTGGCTGGGCAGCGAAAAAACTTTTTTATGTAGGGAGGATCGAACTTATCAAAACCGTGGTTATGGACATTTTTTTTAGAAAAAACGACTTAGCGTCATTTCATTAAAAATTCCCAAATATGGGAAAAAACCACGAGTTTAAGAGATCATTCTAGACAGGCCTAGAATGATTTTGAAGTCATAACATTCTGAGTAAAAGCTAAAATGTTAAAAACGTAAATGAATTATCTGATTACAATGATTTCAATTCTAGTGAGTTTAAAAAACGGTAAATTCTAGTTCCTACAGATATTTCAGTTCTGCTCCGTGTATGGAATTCTTGTCCACGTTCCCGCGAAGGCGCTGCAATCTGATACAATATCTTTCCATAACTCTTCAATGCTCATGCGGGTTCTGTCATATACCCTTGTATTCCGTTCTTGCCAAATGTTATACACCACTACTCCAAAGACGCACTTGAACACGCTTGTTGCAAATCTATTTCCCTTAGCTTTGAGTAGTGTTGCATCTTTGATTTCATTCCATTCGCTCGGGAAACTAATCACCTCTAGGCTTTTATAGAATCTGTCCCAAAGCTCTGAAGCAATACAGTAGCTCCCGAATAGGTGATCTATGGTTTCTTCATTTCCTCTACATAGAAGACAGTTCATGTCCGGATGCTCATATACTTGCTGATACGATCACGAGTGTTGAGTCTTTCCCAGAAGGCGAGCCATAGGATGAACTGGTATCTAGGGATAATCTTCGTTGACCATACAAGAGGAGCCCATTCTACTTTTTGTGTTTTTTCCCGGGTTACCTCCCATATTTTCTTCGATACCAGCTTCCCATTGTCCTCAACTTTCCATTCATAAATATTCGGTCTGTCGTGTAGTTGTATGTTACTTATATGATCAAGTATCCTTTGTCCTTCTAGATTTCTTCTCAGGAGTGAGTCCCAATTTCCGTCTTTATTGTCTCTGATTTTCGCTTCTGTGCAGTCCCTTCTGATGCGGGTATTTTGAAACTCCTTCTTGTGGATGATAGGCTGGTTTTCGAACCATGGGTCGTGTCAGAATAGAGTTTATTTCCCATCCCCTAGCCGGATGTCATAAAGATCTGCAATATCGCTTCTTAGTTTAAGAATCTTTTTTAGAGACCAGCTCATACCTTCATGAATTTTGCAGGTCTAGATGCTGGTTTCGTATTTCATAAACCTCGTATGCACCCATTTGATCCATAGTGACTCCTTATTGTGCTTAAAGCCCATAGATGCTTGAAGGTGAGAGCCTTTTTCCACTCGATACAGTTCTTCAAACCGATGCCTCCCTCGTCCTTCAGTTTGCAGAGAGCGGTCCATTTGACTTTTTTTCCTCCTCTTCCGCTACTGCCCTAGATAAAGTTCCTCATCAGTGTTTCGAGCTCCTTCATTACCTTCTTTGGAATGACTATTTGTTGCGCCCAGTAGCCAACTATGCCCATGACCACTGTTTTGATAAGTTCGATCCTCCTTACATAAGAATGTTTTTTCGCAGCCAGATATCGTGTTTTTTACCTTTTCAATCAGCGGCTTGTAGTGTGAGATCTCGATCTACTTCGCGGTTAACGGAATTCCTAAGTACCTTACGGGAAAGCTTCCTTCCTTGATGCCCATGATGTTGAAGATGTCCTGCTTCGTTTCGTCATTTACGCCTCCATAAATTGCCACATTTTTGCTTTCATTAATAGTTAAACCTGTAACCTCAGAAAAGAACGTTAGTGCAACCCTAATAGTTTTAATGGAATCAATGTCTGCGTGCGCTAGAATGAACAAATCGTCAGCAAAGCATTAATGGGTTACCTCCTCTACCTCACAGAATGGGTGAAAGATGTATGAACGATTCTTTCGGAACATCGCGAAAATGCTCTCAAAGATTGCCATGATAGCTACGAAAAGGTAAGAAGAGAGTGGGTTCCTTGCCTTCCCCGTTTTCATTCTTGAAATAACCTCTGTAGACTCCATTAACACTAACAACAAAGAAGGATGATGAAACGCACTGCATAATCCAATCAATAAAAATCATAGGAAAAGTAGATACAACTAGAAAGTCTCGAATGGTTTCCCATCTAACAGAGTCGAAAGCTTTCTTGATATATATTTTGAAATCCACTCTCGGGGATATTTTCTTATTCTCGTAGCCTTTTAAAAGGCTCTGCATGAGAAGAATATTATGAGAGATTGTCCTACCGGGGATGAATGCAGATTGGTTAAGATTTTTATTTTTTCCTATGACATTTTTAAATCGTTTAGAAATAATTTTTGAAATGATTTTATAAATCACATTGCAGCAGGAAATTGATCTGAAATCTTGTAGTTTCTCGGGTACCACTATTTTGGGGATCAAGGTTAAGACTAATGTATTCCATTGCTTTAACATCTTCCTGTTCTTGAAAAACTCTAGAACCCCATCAGTAACGTCTTTACCCACAACCGACCAATTGTCTTTGAAGAAATGTGCATTAAACCCATCAGGACCCGGACTTTTATTCCCATCAGTACTAAACAGAGCTTCTTTAACCTCAACCCTCGTGACCACCCTTATCAACTCGCGACTATCTTCTGCAGAAATTTTCCTATCAATAATCTGATACAAGGTATTCAGGTGACTTTGATGTTGCTTTCTTGTACCCATAAGCTGCTTATAGAAATCGATAGCCAAATCTTGTACACCCTTTTGACCTTGAACATATTCACCATCATCATTCTTCAGCCTGTATATATTGTTTCTCATGTTTCTAGCCTTGTATTTTCTGTAGAAGAAAGCTGTGTTTTTGTCACCCAACGAGAGCTAACTCTGTCTTATTTTCTGTCTAATAAAATTCTCTTCAAGAAGACTCAGCTTCCTGAAATTTTCAAGTGCATCCCTTTCTGTTTCATTGAGTTGTTCATCATTATCATCCCTTAATAACCTTTTCTAAACTTCTTCCAATTCTTCTCTAGCAGCCAGAACTCTATTGAAGATATTGATGAACTTTTCTTGTCAAACCTTTGGAGATGATTCTTCAAGAGTTTAAGCTTCTCGGAAACCCTGTACATGTTGGATCTCCTGACATCTTTAGACCATACACTTTCGAGAATACCCTTGAATGTGTCGTTTTCCATCCAGAAATTGAAAATTTTAAAGGGCCTTCTGAACTTTTCTTCCTTTTCCCAAAACAATTTAATCGGATAATGATCAGATATACCCGGATTCAGAATATGAAGTTGACTTCTCGGAAATTGGTTAATCCAGTTCTCATTTACCAGACATCTGTCAATTCTACTTCTTCTAATTTGCTCATTCCCTCTCGTGGAAGACCAAGTGAAGAAATTCCCAGAATTAGTAGGCTCGATACAACCCATATCTTTGATACAGTCATTAAAATCAATCATATCCCGAGTTATTTCAGATTCTGGGCTACGATCAGATTCGTTTCTAGTTACGTTGTAATCACCAAGGACAACCCAAGATTTATCACTACCGATTTAGTTTCTAAGACAATTCCAGAGGATTCTTCTGTCAGTGCTTGAGTTGCTAGCATAAACAATAGCAAGATTAAACAAGATTCCTTCGATTCTGTCTTTAACCTCCACAAGGATTGCTTGATCATTCAAAAAGAGAGCCCTGACCTCAGCAACTTTGTTATCCCAGATAACCTAGATTCTGCCCATTTTGTCATTTGAGTTGTGAATGATTTCCCAACTGCTATCAATACACAACTTGCTAACCTTCTCAACGTTTTGGCTTTTGACTTTTGTCTCAAGAATACCCATAATAGTGATCTTCTAGTTCTCCATGATCCTCTTAATTTCTTTGCATTTCAGAGGGTCATTGAGTCCCCTTATGTTCCATGTCACTATATTCATGAATGGATATAAGTGTTGGGTTCTTGACTTTCTAGGCTGTTTTAGACCTCTTCATCAGAGAAATCGTAAGCATCACTTGTCTCACTATCCTCAATGGCTACAGCTTGATTACACGGAATATTAATCACATTGAGTGGGGGTTGTCTCACACAGATCTCATCTTCTCCCGTTATAGAGTCGGTGGCTTCTGGATCCAGGATCTTTCTACTCTGTCTTCGCTTTTCAGCTTGTTCTTCTTTAGTAGGTCTTTTATGACTTTGAACATCTTCACTACTGGATTCATGTCTGTTATCGATTTTAATTTGCCCTACTTCAGAACCAAGGTTCACTACCTTATTCAAGATCAAATTGTCTTCTTCTGCACTTGATCTTTTAATTTCACAAAACCCAAGATTTTCCAGTAATTCTCAAGAGCTTCTTTATTGCTTGTTTGTTTTTCAATATTTTTTTTTCCAGGATTTTCTTGTTCATTATCTCGAAAGGTGGCTTTGAGCCCATGGATCGGGTCATTTCGAATTCTGATGACATTGCTTTTTTGGTTCCTGCTTGCATTCCTAGAATTGTGAAGAGTGAACTGACGACCTATTGGAGTGTCATCAGACCCAATTTTGTTTGTTTTATATGGGCCAAGTATTCCCCATCCCATAGATCTTCGTCCCATAGATCTTTGAATTCCAGAAACTTTAGAACCAAAACATTTTTCATCAGGACCGGTAGTAGCAAGTCCGATAGCTTGAGTAGTATCCGGATCAGTAAGTCCAGGACCAAGCTTAACATGGTCAATATGGCTAGGTACGGTAGCATTATGAGAAGCTCTAGGAGTGGTGTGGCTATGTTCAGCTTTATCAGGACCGATATCCTGACCAAGATCGACGTTTTGAACAGGACTTATTCTTGAGAAAACAGAATCCCTAGGACCCGTGCCCTGAACATGACCGATAGGATCAACGTTAGTAGGGCCAACTTGTACCCTTACCCACTTCATTCTTTTTCTTATCTTCTTCCTTACCCTTATTTGTTCTTACTTTTGGTTGCCTATCCTATCATTATAAGTGTGTACATTGATGTTAAATTCAAACCTGTTCACATTTCTCTCAACCTGAGCCTGGTTAGAGTCATTGATACCGCCTTCCTGAGCATTGTTATTGGCCTTCAATTTTATATTATTATTGACTGGACATTTATTCGTAGCGTGTGTGAAAGTGCTACACCATATACATCGATTTGGTTTCCATTCGTATTGTATTCCAATGTCAAATAAATTTCTCAGTCTATCTTTAAGTTCAAGCTTAATTGGAAGAGAGCTACTTGGATGGGTTTCGACACTAACTCTGGCCACAGATGCACGCTCGTAGCCTTCCATTGATGAGTCAAACATAAGTGGTTTTCCTATAATGCTTGAAATATAGGCCAGGCCCATTGGGTTGCACAGGTGTGGTGGAACATTGTTGAGATTCACCCAAATTTGTTCAAGTTCAGGTGGTCTATGATTAGTATTAAGTTTCTCGCTCCACTTGTACAATTTGAATCTTTTTCCTTTGATAAAGGTATATTCGCTCTCTATGATCGGCTTTATTTCGCTTCCATTCCTGAAGGATAGAAAGTAGAATCCGTGATCATTGATTGTGATCCTCTCCAGACTAGAGGATTCCTACTGACCCATCAACGTTCTTTTAACCTCAACAAATGGTTCCTTCATGTTGCCCATAAAGTGACCAACTATGACAAACTCCCATGCCTTTACGCATTTTTCTTCAATTTCTGGTGGGATCTCAAACCGGTGCGGATGATCAAGTGTAATTACCTTTGGGTACTTGAATTTTCCCTTTTCTGGATCGTTCATGGCATTTCCATTCCACACATTTCCTTCTTGCCAGGTTTTGTTTGGGTTGCTCATGAATGTATACACCTTTGTTTTATTACATTTAGAAATTTCCTTCATGGCGTCAACCGTCCACTTGATCACTTCATCATATTGGTCTTTGTTGAAGGGATTCCAATTCTTCAGATAGTGACCGTTGAACTAAGCACTCAATTGATCATTTCTTTCCTAGGGCATCGTAATCTCTTGTTTATTAACTTGGTAAAATAACTTCTTCATCTGGTTTCTCAGTTCTGCCAAATTTGCTATTTCGTTTTTCCTCATTAATCACGTTGGACAAGTAGTAGGATCCTTGTTATCAGCCTGATGGTCATTCCGAAGAAGGTAATGAAGGAGCTCGACACGCTGATGAGGAACTTTATCTGGGGCAATAGTGGAAGAGGAGAAAAGAAAGTCAAATGTACCGCTCTCTGCAAGCCGAAAGACGAGGGAGGCATCGGCTTGAAGAAATGTATCGAGTGGAACAAAGCTCTCACTTTCAAGCATCTATGGGCTTTGGAGCGCAATCAGGAGTCACTATGGATCAAATGGGTGCATAGGAGGTTTATGAAATACGAAACCAACATCTGGACCTGCAAAATTCATGAAGGTATGAGCTGGTCTCTGAAAAAGATTCTTAATCTAAGAAGTGATATTGTAGATCTTTATGACATCCGGCTAGGGGACGGGAAAGACACTCTATTCTAGAATGACCCCTGGTTCGAAAACCAGCCTATCATCCACAAGGAGGAGTTTCAAAATACATGTATCAGAAGGAACTGCGCAAAAGCAAAAATCAGAGACATTAAAGACAGGAATTGGGACTCACTACTAAGAATAAATCCAGAAGGACAAAGGATACTTGATCATATAAGTAACGTACAACTACACGACAGACCGAATATTCATGAATGGAAAGCTGAGGACAATGGGAAGCTGGTATCGAAGAAAATATGGGAGGTAGCCCGGGAAAAAGCACAGAAAGTAGAATGAGCTCCTCTTGTATGGTCAACGAAGATTATCCCTCGACACTAGTTCATCCTATGGCTCACCTTCTGGGAAAGACTCAACACTCGTGATCGTATCAACAAGTGTATGAGCATCCCGGACGCGAGCTGTCTTCTATGCATAGGAAATGAAGAAACATAGATTACCTATTCGGGACCTGTTGTACTGCTTCGGAGCTTTGGGACAGATTATATAAAAGCCTGGAGTTGATCAGTTTCCTGAGCGAATGGAATAAAATCAAAGAAGCGACACTACCCAAAGCCAGGGGAAATAAATTTATAACAAGCGTGTTCAAGTGCGGCTTTGGAGCAGTGGTGTATAACATTTGGAAAGAACGGAATGCAAGGGTATATGAAAGAACCCGCAGGAGCATTGAAGAGTTATGGAAAGATATTGTATCAGATTGCAGCGCCCTCGCGGGAACTTGGAGAAGAATTCCAAGCACGGAGCAAAATTGGAATATCTGTAGGAACTGGAATTTACCGTTTTTTGAACTCACTAGAATTGAAAGCATTGTAATCAGATAATTCATTTATGTTTTTAGCTTTTTTGATTTTATTCAGAATGTTACGACTTCAAAATCATTCTAGGCCTGTCTAGAATGATCTCTTAAATTTGTGATTTTTTTTTACCGTTTTTTGGAATATTTAATGAAATGACGCTAAGTCGTTTTTCTTCAAAAAAAAATAATAATTTATATTTAAAAATAAAATATATTTAATTTTAATTAATATATATAAGGGTGGGGAGTTATATTTATTAATTTGATAGTTTCATGGGTTCCTATTTTGTGGGTTTCAAAAAATAATTTAACATTAATACTTTAAGATTATACTACAAGTAAAGTATATACATTATTTATAGAGTAAATTCATACAAGTAGTTTATGAGACCTTATCATCCAAGTGCAGTGCTAGGAAGATGACTGCCATAAAAATTTAACTGTTGAATCGTGATATGACTGCCATAAAAATTTTAAGCAACGAGTAATTACTCGAGGAGGCGAAATCATTCTCAAGTACAGTTCTCAGTAGGGCTGCAAATGAGCCGAGTCGAGCTCGAATGTGCTTGAGCTCGAGCTCGACTCGATTTAGTATCTATTAGCTCGACTCGAACTCGAGCTCGAAAAAGTTTATAAATTTGAGCTCGAGCTCGACTCGAAAAGCTCGAACTCGAGCTCGAATTCAAGATCAAGTTCGATCTCAAATTCAAGCTCGAGCTCGAACTCAAGCTTGAACTCAAACTAAAATTTATTTTCAAAATGAAAATATCAAACTTTCTTGCATATTCAACATTTAAAACATAATATTTAAAATTGAAAATATGAAACAATCATAACTATTTAAAATTCCAAAACCATGATAATCCAAAAAGCATCCAATCACCATTACTAATCAAAATTCTAAAATATAAAATTCTAAAATCAATGTACAAAACTATATAAATTGTTTGAACATTCAATATATTAATATTTTTTAAGTCACGTTCTTCAAGCATAGGACAAGTACAACTACCTGCATTTAATAATATGAAATATTTAAGCTTAAAACTAATTAATATAAAAAAATACATGTTAAATCAAATAACTAAATTTAACCTACTTTAAAGTAGATACGGACAAAAACAAATTCAACCTATTTTCTATTAAATATTATTATTTATATTTAAATTATTTGGGTACAAATATAACAAGAATTTATTTATTTATTTATAACAAGAATCTATTAATTTATTTATATATTATTAATCTTTTAAATTCATTTTTTTTCTCAACATATTATATAAAATATATACTAACCTTTTTATCTTTTCGTACTATATACAAAATATATACTAACATTTTTTTATCTTTTATTATATATAATATATTAACATTTTTTTTATCTTTTTCAATATTATATATATTATAAAATTGTTATTGATATAATAGTATTTTTCTATATAGATCTACGATCAATATATATTAAAAGTATTTTTTATATATATATCTATGAACGATTAATATATATAATAGTGTTTTTTCATATAAATCTATGAACGATCTATATAAGCAAAAATTTCTCATAATATAAAAAAAATCATGGTTATTTAAAAGTAGGAGCAATAGTTATAGTAGAAATGAAAATATATTTTAATTTACTTGTAGGTTTCTTGTGAATGAATGAGAGAAATAATGTAGACGATAAATAACATAAAAAAAATGTATTAACCTATTATGAATGAGTAAAAGTAATGATGAAGACGAAAAAGAAGAAAGGGTGAAGAAGGAAGAAGAAGAAGAAATGGTGAAGACAGAGGGAAGAAGAAGAAAAAATGGTGAAGACGGAATAAAGAAGAAAAAAAGATGAAGAGTCATTTATGATTGATATATTAGAAATCAGAGTTTTCTTTTATGACAATAGAATATAATAATGTGGATTATGGGTTTCTATATGGGCTTTGAAAATAAAGAGAAAAGAAAAAATTATTTTAAATTTTAAATTTTTTTTATATTAAATAAATAAATATATTATATATTATCATGCTCGAAAAAGCTCAACTATCGAGCAAACATTATATGAGCTCGAGTTCAGTTCGAATATTAAACGAGTCAGCTCGAGCTCGGCTCGAACTCGATCAAAGTCAAGCTCAAGTCGATCTTTTACCGAGCGGCTTGACTCATTTGCCGCCCTAGTTCTCAACATGCCTCAATCATTTAGTGTTGTAAAGAAGTAATTTATTTTGTGTTCATTTGAATACATATATTAATGATATGATTTATGTTATTTATAGTAATATTTTTTAATTATGTGAATTACATCATTATTATTATGGTGATTGACATCATATTTACAATTTACAAAATTTTGAGAAATAAATCATTATTAGAATAATTGAGAAATAAAATGGTGCATTATTAGTATATATATATATATATATGATCAAGACATGTTTGAAAATATAGAATGATTCCTATTTTTTGGAACAATATATACGGGATGATCCTTGTATATGTCTTGTTCGATATTCCATGTCGCTTCTTCTATTGATTGATTGCACCACAAGACTTTAACCATCTTGATCTCCTTGCTCTATAATTTTCAGGTTTATTTCTCAATGATTTGAACTGGTGTTTCTTCGTATGATAGATCAGGTGTCCACTAGACTAGTTCATGATGAATGATATGAGCCGAATTTGCGATGTACTTTCGTAACATTGATTAAAAAAACGACATTGGGGCCTGTTGAGAGATTTAGTGGTAATGTCCCTCTATAAGTCCTATCCCTATTCGTTCTTAGATCTCGAACGGTCCAATATATATAGGACTTAACTTGTTCCTAGTGCCAAATCGCATTATGCCTTTCCATCGTGACGTGTGGTCATCTCTTTTGAACACTAGCTCTCGATATCTTTTATCTGTCTAGTTTGAGCCGTTAGTAATTTTTCTCTTATTTTTTTTACCATATCCACCGTCTTTGTCACCAAATATGGCCCTGTGATAATCTCTCGCCTACCTCATCCAAATGCAATGACGTTCGACATTTTCTTCTGTATAAGGCTTCAAATGGAGCCATCCCAATTTATGTCTGGTAGCTATTGTTGTAGGAGAACTCTACTAATGATATATTTGACTCCCAATCTCCTTCAAAATCAATCATGCATGCTTTAAGAAGATCTTTAAGAATCTGAATCACGCAGTTCGATTGTACATCAGTTTGTGGATGAAATACCGTGTTGAACAATAATTTTGTGCCCAATCCGCGATGTAGGCTTTCCCAAAAATATGATATGAAACGTGGGTCGCTATCTGAAACAATCATGGTTGGTATGCCATGCAACCTCACAATCTCCCGAATATAAAGTTCAGCATATTGTGTCATTGAGAATGTTGTTCGCACAGGTAGAAAATAGACGGTTTTATTTAGTCTATCCATAATGATCCAAATAGTATTATACTTTCGTTGTGTCAAGGTAAACTAACTACAAAGTCCATAATAATATTCTCTCATTTCCATGTGGGTAGTGGACATAAAAATCCAAAAGATTTTTAGTGTTCAATCTTTACCTGTTGATATGAAAAATGTTTAAATAATAGAAAAAACATCAACAAAGACTTCAAAAATAGAATGAAAAAATTTTGAAACAAAATAATGACCATGCTAAAGAATAAAAACCAACAAATCTTACCAGAATACAAAAAATTATTGTGGCAACCCAATATCTAAATGAGGAACTCAAACAAGGTCATAATACCCTAGCCAACGATCTATCTCAAAAGTCGGACAATTCAATTTTGTCTAAATAGAATACGAGTAAAACATATACTATGCATGACGATTCCGATCACTTATCATAATCAATAGCCTAAACAGAGGAGCACTAAAACTGCAAGAAGAGAAATTCGTGGAAAAAAATGACAAAGCTTATCAAAGAACTTGATGGAAGAAGACCGGCATCTAAATCTAACTGGAGACTTTGTTGAAGAAATAATTAATAAAAAAAACTTAGTGAACAAAGATTATAGTACTTACCAAAAATATTGAAGAAATCCTTAAATCTCGAGATCTAGATGGTAACCTTTGTGAAAGAAGAAGGAAGAAAAGCCTCTAAGTTTTTCTTGAGATTTATTAAAAACGAAGTAGGTGCTGGGCTAGGGTTAATAGGGATGATAATGAGTACATATACCCGATACCAATATGGGTACTCGAGGGTCGATATTGGGTATTTTAAATCAGGTCGGGCATTAATTAATGATGAAATCTAGTATGGAATATATTTTTATCAATAAGAACATTGAATTTTAAAATTTTCTTTACTTTGAGGATTTTGCTACTTCATGTTGATTAACTCTAAGATATTTTATTTTGGTAGTTTGATTAACTTGTGGTATTATTTTTTTTTAAAGATGGCGTAGCGTCAATTAAATAAAAATCATAAAAGGGAAAAGGAGTTACATGAGTTCAAAGGAAATTGGAATAAAAACAAACTAAATGAAGGACAATAATGAAAAATAAGAGATTATAAATTACAAATGAGAATTGAGAATTAAAATGAAATGAAATTAGTGGTGAGGGTGACTTTCTCGTAAGCGTTGTTCTAGTTCTAACAGATTAACCAATTATTCTCCCTGTGGGAATACGCCTCCACGTTCGGATGAGGGAGTTGTTGTCGGTGATGATATTGTTCCAAACTATATTCGCATTGTTGTGCACACTTGACAATGCTCTAGCGTTCTTCCATCCAAATGTGATAAACAATGTTGACGAAGAAACATATAAAGATAATAAATCAGAAGTTGTTTTCATTGGTCTTAGTGATGACGAGGTCCTTGATGTCCGTCCATTCGTTTGGGAAGCCAAGGAGGCCCATTGATGCGGAGAATCTGCTCCAAAGTAAGGAGGCGAAAGAGAAGTTCCCAAGTAGATGTTCAATAGATTCATTAGTTTCCAAGCAAAGGAGGCAATTAGGATTCAGGATGCTCATGTACTTCTTGATTCGATCACGGGTATTGAGTCTCTCACAGAAGGCATGCCATAAATGAATTGGTGTATGGGGATTACTTTGGTAGACCACACTAAGTGGGACCATCGGACAGCGTACCCATGATCACGAACACAGTCCCAAGAAGACCCCAAGTTGAACCTTTCATTGTTCTCGGCACTCCAAGCACGTGAATCCTCATGGTTATTTAGATGATAGGATGAAAATGCATCAAGAATTCTCACACCTTTTAGAATATTCCTCAGAAGGTTGTTCCAATCGTCGTTTTTGACTTGTTGAGCTATGGCCAATTGACATTCCTGCCTAATATGAGTGATGGAAGAGACATTGTTTTGAATGTTGGGTATGTTTTCAAACTAGGGGTCATGCTAGAATAGAGTTCCATTACCGTTTCCAATTTGAATGTTGATCATCTTTCCTGCGATGTCTCTAAGCTTTAGAATCCTTTTAAGGGACCACGACATCTCCATTCTGATCTTGCATGTCCAGATATTGATATCTTTTCTAATGAACCTCAAGTGTACCCGTCTGACCCATAGCGAGTCTTATTTCTTTTCCAATGCCCAGAAGTGCCTGTAGGTGAGAGTTTTGTTATAGAAGACATTATCCTTGATGTCGATTTCGCTTTCGTCTTTGGGCTTGCATGTGTCCATCCATTTTATCCTTTTCCCACCATGCCCCTTAGTCCCCCAAATGAAATATCTCATAAGTTAATCTAGTTCTTTCATGACTTTCTTCAGGAGAATGATCTGTTGCGCCTAGTATCCGATAATACCCATATCGACTCTAGTGACAAGCTCAATGCGACATGCATAAGAAATTCTTTTTTAGCCCATACCAAAATAACATTCTTTACATTTTTAATTAGAGATCGGCAGTGCAAGATCTTGAGCTATTTAGAGGAGAGCGGGATGCCAAGGTATCAGACGGGGAGCGATCATTCTTCAATTCTCATGATCCCGAATATACTAGCTTTGGTTTCCTCCTTAATGTCATCATAGAAAGCAAGGCTTTGGTCTTGGTTAATGTTGAGACCTGTAACACTATAAAAAATGGTGAGAGTCTCCTTGATAGTTCTAACAGAGTTAACGTTAGAATGTGCCAGGATGAACTTTTTTTGTGAAAGAAGACGTAGCATCAATAAAATAAAAGCCATAAAAAAACAAATGAGTTATATGAGTTCAAAGGAAATTAGAGTAAAATCAAATTGAATGAATTACAAAAAAAAGAGAGACAAAAGATGACAAATGAGAATTAAGAATTAAAGTGCAATGAAATCAGTGGTTAGGGTGACTTTCTCGTATGCGATGTTCCATTTTTTACAAATTAACAAATTCTTCTCACTTGTGGGAATACGTCTCCACGTTCGGTTTAGGGAGTTTCCGTCGATGATAATATTGTTCTAAACTGTATCCACATTGTTAGACACCTGAGAAGGCTCTAGCGTTCTTCTCCATCCAAATGTGATAAACAATGTTGGCAAAAAAACACTTGAAGGTATTGGAGCTAAAGTCGTTGTCCTTAGTCTTTATGATGGCGAAGTCCTTGATGTCGGTCCATTCGTTTGGGAAGTTGAGGAGGCTTATTGATGCGAAGAATCTGAGAAAAAGTAAGGAGGCAAAAGGGTAATTCCCAAGGATGTGTTCAATGGACTCCTCATTTCCCAAGCAAAGAAGGTAATTAGGATTTGGGATGCTCATGTACTTCTTGATTTGATCACGTGTATTGAGTCTCTCACAAAAAGCGAGCCATAAAATGAATTAGTGTTTGGGGATCACTTTGGTAGACCACACTAAGTGGGACCATGGAACAACGTCTACATGATCATGAACACAATCCCAAGCAGACCCTGAGTTGAAACTACCATTGTTCTCGACACTCCAAACACGATAATACTCATGGTTATTCAGATAATAGGATGAAAGTGCGTCAAGGATTCTCGCACCTTCTGGAATAGTCCTCAGAAGGTTGTTCCAAACGCCGCTTTTAACTTGTTGAACTATGATCAATTACATTCTCGCCTGATTTGAGTGATGGAGAAGACACTGTTATGAAGGATTGATCTGTTTTCGAACCAGGGTCATACCAGAACAGGTGTCATTACCTTTTCCAATAAAAGTTGATCATCTTGCTCGCGCTGTCTCTAAGATTCAGAAATTTTTTAAAGGACCGTGCCATATCCATTTTGATCTTGCATGTCTAGATTCTGATGTCTTTTCTGATGAACTTCAAGTGTACCCATCTAACCTAAAGCGAATCTTGTTTCTTTTCCAAAGCCCAGAAGTGCCTATAAGTGAGAGTTTTGTTCTAGGAGACACTATCTTTGATGCCGATTCTGCCTCCGTTTTTTGGCTTTCATGTGTCCGTATATTTTATTTTTTTCTCACCACGCCCTTAATTCCCCCAAATGAAATTTCTCATAAGCTGATCCAATTATTTCTTGACTTTCTTCGGGAGAACGATCTGTTGCGCCTAGTATCCGATAATATCCATAACGACTCTAGTGACCAACTCAATGCGACCTGCATAAGAAAGTCTTTTAGTAGCCCATCTCAAAATAGCATTTTTTACCTTTTCAATTAAAGGTCGACAATGCGAGATCTGGATTTTCTTAGAGGATAGCGGGATGCCCAAGTATCGGACGGGGAGCAATCCTTCTTCAATACACATGATCCCGAATATGCTGGCTTTGGTTTCCTCCTTTACTCCGCCATAGAAAGCAAGGCTTTTGTCCTGATTAATTCTGAGACCTGTAACACTAGAAAAAATGGTGAGAGCCTCCTTGATAGTTCTAACAGAGTCAGCGTCAGCATGCGCTAGGATGAAGAGATCGTCTACAAAACAGATATGGGTGATAGATTCTTGCTTGCAATAAGGATGGTGAGTGAAAGGTTGGTACTTTAGGAGCATTTTAACAATGCACTCAAAGACCTCCATAATAAGGACGAAAATATAGGAAAAGAGAGGATCCCCTTGTCTAACCCCATTTTCCTCTTTGAAAAACCCATCATGGATACCTTTCACGCACAATGAAGTGGGAATCGAGACAAACTGCATAATCTAGTCAATAAAGATACAAGGGATACCAGAGGTGGTTAAGAAATCATGAATGACATTCCAATTGATGAAGTCAAAAGCCTTTTGGATGTACACTTTAAAAGGCACACGAGGTGAGATGGACTTCCTATTGCAACCCTTAAGAAGACCCTGCATGAGTAAGATATTATGGAAGATAGACCTGCCAGGGATAAAAGCTAATGTCCAGGACTAATGAGTTTTGAGATAATTACTTTAAAACGTTTGACAATGATTTTTGAAATAATTTTATAAGTGATATTATAGTAGGAAATGGGACGGAAATCTTGAATAAATTCAGGGGAGGGATTTTTTGGAATCAGGTTGAGGACGGTTGTATGCCATTGCTTAAGAATCTTGCGGTTCCAAAAGAACTCAGTGACAGCCTCACAAACACTCTATCCGATAAATTTCCAATTGGCCTTGAATAAAGTGACGTTAAATCCATCAGGCACAGGGCTTTTGTCACCTTTCATGCTAAAGAGAGCGACTATGATCTCATCGACACTAACAATCTCAATGAGTTTACTAGTGTTAGCACTGTTGACTGTCCTGATGACGATATGGTAAAGGAATCTCAAGTGATTTGAGGGATCTTTTCTGGTACCGATGAGGCCACGATAAAAGTTGATTGCCTCCAAGTACACTTGTTTCTGCCCTGGGTCGTGCTCCCGTCACTCCGCTTGAGACGAATGACATTGTTACGGAAGTTTCTGGTAGAGCATTTACAATAGAAGAAGGTTATGTTCTTGTAGACAAGCTAGAGCCAATTTTGCCTAGATTTCTGGCGGGCAAGTAGGAGCTGAGATTGCAGAATTCTGTGAGGGCCTCCATTTTTTTGTCGTACTCTTGGCTCATACCGTTGAAGCGGAAATGGTTGTTCTAAATGGGTTCCAGCTTTGACTTGGCTTCAAGGACTCGGCGTGAGGCGCAATGATGAACTTGTGGTATTCTATTTTGGTAATATAATTGATTTTTTTCTTAATTTTTATTATGAATTAATTAATATACATTAAATTTTGGTAGCTAGTCATTTATAATGCCTTTATATTCAATATTATTAAAGTACAATAAAAAAAAATTATAAAGTAAAAAAATTGATTTTGTAGTAATTTTGAATGTTTTTTACAAATAAATAAATAAAATCAACCACTATAAGTGGGTGATAAGAATAATATAAGAACTATTTAATTATCTTGTAACAAGGAGGGATATCTGACTTTGTGCTCATACATAATAATTCAAATCAAACACAATGTCAATTTTAAAACTACACTATGCCAAAATTGAGCTAATTGAACTTTATAAATAAATAAAAGCTTAATTAAAATACTTAACAAAATATATTATCATAAAATACATAACAAATAAAAAAAATTATTAAAATTTTTTTAAAATTTTAATTTAATTATAATAGTTTAATCATTTATGAGACATAAATAACTTAATATTATATTATTAAAATAATTATATAATTGAATAATTGGTACGTAATATTTGATTTTGTTTACTATAATATAAATAAGTCTAAAATTTTATTATTATTATTAATTTTAAAATTAACATAATTAATTAAATATATTTATTATTTTTAAAATTTAAATATTATTTTACTATTTTGCTTTTCACTTTTTTATTTCTTTTAAATTTATTTTTATTAAACTTTTAATTCATTATTTTTATTCAATGATTTATTTTTAAAATATTATAATTAAATTTTTTTATAAACAATAACATTAACTATTTTCTTTTGGAAAACATTAACTATTATTTTTATTTAATAGTAATAACATAATATTTTGTATAAAAAATATGCAACTACAATAATATTATAAATTTATAAAAAAATAATTAATAGTTTTTAATCATTAATAGTATATAAATTTATGATTTTATAAAATATAATAAAAACTTATATATATATATATATATATATATTCAAAAATCAAAGAAAAAATAATTAATTTTTTTACTATTATAATTTAACATATTTTAAATTACTAATAAAAATTATTATTTAATTTATATTATTATTTTCTGTTTCTACATAAAATATTTAGCTCAAAACTTTATATAAAAATAAGAAAAACAAACTTTAAAAAATAAAGTATTTAGATGTCCTCATGGCTTTAATAAACTTATATATTGATTTTTATTTGTTTAAAACAATATTTTAGTAAGATATCAAGTGACTAGAACACATGATACAAATAAATAACTTGAAGATACTATTTTTTTTTATAAAAAAAAAAACAGTAAAACTAATTAATATTAAAAAATATTTAATCAAATATATTTTAAAAACTTATATATATATATATATATATATATATATATATATATATATATATATATATATATATATATATATATATATAAGTTTTTAAAATAAAATATTTAAAAACTTGTATTAATGTCATTAAATATGAATACACTTATTTCAAATTTTCATAAAACAATAGTAAGATGTAATGTTCAAAAATAATAATGTGTTTAATGTTATCCAAACTGAAGTTATTTTTTATTTTATTTGTTTGTTTGATAAAGAGTTTTTAAAATTTGATTTCATCAAAATGCCTTCTTATAAATATTCTCTAATAATTTGATGAATTTCTTAATATTTTGATTATACTAGTAGATAATCATTTATCATTTGGCATAACTTTGTCTTGTATTGCTTACAAACACTCGGATAAAAACAAATTGTATTGTCTCTCATAATTTTTTGTAGAGATTTCTCAAACACCACTTTATTGGTTTGTTAAACTAGCTCTCATTCATCATTAATTCTAACGAAACTCACCTCACTTTGAAGAAATTGTATGATTGTTAGACGATTTTCATTAAAAAAAATTACATATTTATATTATTTAACATCAGTTATGTTTTATAATTTATAAAATAATATTTTATTTGATTTAATAAGAATTAATTCCTTATAAAAAAATTAAAAAGTATTGATATAACAATTGTATTGAGTTTTTTAATTATAATATATTGACAAAAAAAAAAGTTAGATTATTATGTGTTTGAGATATGAAATTTATCTCTTATTAAATTCTTTAAAAAAATTTAGTTAATATTTTCATGCACCCTATTATATATATATATATATATATATATATATATATATATATATATATATATATATATATATATATATATATATATAATAAAAATAAATTCATAGGATTGATGGCTTTGAAATCCTAAATGAATCTTAAATATATATATTATTTAAAAAAATTAATACAGTAAAATATTGATTATGGATAATAGTTTAAGCTTAACAAAAAAAAGTAACAAAAAAAAATAATCAAAAGTATTATTAAACAAATTTGAAACAAAATAAAGGATAACTAACCATTAAATAAAACAACTTTGAAAAAAAAAATCACAACCTGTTTATGTAAATTATTTGGTTGAATATAATATTATTTTTTCTTTAATTTTATTAAGTTGAATTTGTGACAAATCATGTCACAAATTAATTTGTATTAGGGAATATTTTTTTCTATTATCTTCACAAGTTCATAGACCACTATTAAAAAAAGGTTTATAAATTATGTAAAAGTTCAATAAACTATTTAAATAATTCCTACAAGTTCAATGTGCTATATATTATATTAAGTTGGCCATTGTGTTGATTTTTTTAATTATAATATATACAAATAAATAAAAACAATAAAGTCATAGTTCTAGATGCACATGCACTTGTAATCCTAAATGATCTTTAGTATAAGTTTATAGTAGGCCATTCTATTGATTTTTTGGAATTATAATATAGATAAAAATAATAATAATAAAGTCATAGGACTAGATGGCTTTGTAATTCTAAATGAACATTATTATAAGTTTTTGGAATATATATATATATATATATATATATATATATATATATATTATTTATAAAACATTAATACAATATAAATGACCAAACAATCATTTAAACTCAATTACAATATTAACATAAAAGAGGTTTTCAAAATATCAACAAACACATCTGAAATAAAATGAGGAATAATCATTAATGAAAACAAGAAAAATGTTCGATTATATGTTTTTTATTAAGTTAAATTTGTGACGAATCGTATCACACTTGATTTGTATGGAAGAATATTAATTTGTCTGTTCTTATTATCTTCCCGAGGATTATGACTAATGAAAAAATGTCATACTTTAAAAGAAAAAAAAAAGTTTATGAATTATGCAATTGTTCATGAGTAAACTATTTAAATCATTCCTACAAGATCAATGTGCTATTGATTTTTTTCGAGGTTGATAATTCATAATTAATAGTTACTTTAAAAACAATCAATCTACTTAAAAAAAAAAAAAAAGCCAAAATTTAAACATCCACATGCTAAGTTTAATAGAGGGAAAGTAACACGAAAAGTCAAAATTTATAATCCTTACCTAGAGACTCATAGTTAATTGTTAAATTATAATAACTCATATTTATAAAGATGAATTTGTATACGGAATATTTAAAAAAAAAATACTCCTTTTATAAGACAAATTTGGTTTTTTCAGGAAAATCTGAACTAATAATTATTTATTAAAAAAAACGTGACATTGAAAATTGAAACTAGCATTATCGGAGAGCAATTAATAGTGACATGATACCTTCTATGGTTATTGGGATTATTATTATTATTCATAATAAACAGCTCATTTTTCAAAAACTAGTCGGCTGACTATTTGTCTTGTTGTTTATTTTGTACTAAGATCATATAAACCACATTAATAATCAAACCGATTTAAGTGAGAATCAAATCTATGACATTTAATATTTTAAGTCAAACATTAATAGGTTTCATTTTAATGTTTGTAAAACATGAAATTACTTATCAAAAAAATGAAGTTTTTGTTGAATGTTATTCAGGAAAATATGAAGGAACTTCAGTGGTTTAACCAATTAAGTTAGGTAGTTTTTTAAGTAATAATAATAATTATTATTAATATTTATTATTTTATAATTTTATTTTAAAATATTATGTCACAAGTGTTCAAATTTTATTGTTTGTTTATTACCATAAAAATATGTACATTAATAAAAAAATAAAAAAAATAAACCTTAAATGTAAATGATATCACAATTAATAACTTACTACCCAAAAAAATTCAAATTTAAAAAGTTATATACATTTGGTGATCTTAAAAGTAGTTCCAAATGAAAGTAAAAAAAAAAACTCATTCAAACACATTCAAATCCATCCATCCAAACATTACATTTTTACATGAATTAAAAATAAAAAATAAGAAAAAATAATAATTAAAACTTAACTTCTTACCTTAAAGTAGATTTTCTATCCATTATACATCTCTTATTTATCAATTCTCATTTTCGAGACTTCTATTAATTCATTATCCCGACAATTAGATCATTAAGGCGAACACTTTCGAGTTATCGTTTCTTTTCTTCGAGTTCTACCATTCATATTTTGTATATGGTGGACCACCTTTTGGGCTGACCAAAGCTAGCATCAACCTTCTAGAATTACCTCCCTAACCAAAAACAAGGCTTCAGTTCAATAATTTTGGATAGAATTCAAAGAGACGTGGGGTGAGGGTTATCTATTCCTAACAATAATGCATATGTTATGCATGTATCTATTATTTTAATGTTAAAACATGTCTTTAATTTAATTTGTTTATCATGTTTTAAAAATAAATTCATATATAAAATGAAATGCGTGAAAGAAACGCTAGTCATAAGATTCAATATTCAATTAAGATTAAGACTTATTCGAACCACAACAAAAACATCGTACAAATACATGAATGAGAAAGATACATAGAAGATTAAATCTAAATATTCTATTTTTCAAACGTTAGATAATCAATTTATTTTAGGGCCTTAATTTTCTTTAAGAAATTGGTGACAACTAATAATTTATTTAGGATACAACCATCCTCTCAATTTGACTTAATATTTTAAGGATTAAAACATGTTTGAATATTAATATTTTTTTTGGCTCAATGGTAGGACAATTGAATATTATAAGGGTTATAACATTGATGTTTTTTTAGTTAAATAACACTTAAATTCTAAATTGAAAATGCTAAAATCATTTTGGAATACGTACAATTTTTTTGATTGGAGTGTCCCAAACATTGGTACATCTAGCTACATTTTCCATCAAAATTAAATAATACTGGCACTAAATTTATTGCAATTTCATTTATTATATGATTCTCTTATTTTTTTTTAAACATCTATATATACCCATATAATCTCTCTCTAAAATATCTTTAATTTGTCCTAAATTAATTTTGAGACTTTGGGTTTTCTTAGTTAATAATTTATTTAACATATATACATACAATCATCACTCAACTTGACTTAGGTATTTTAATAATGAATTAAACACATGCTTCAATATAAATATTTTATCGCCAAAATTTATTAATTAAAAGAGTTATTAATTAATCGATAAATTAATAATTATTAATTAATATATTAATTAATATTTTATTAATTTATAGTAAAATATTTAGTTTATAAATACCTTTGAACTTCCACTTAATTATTGTATACAATGCATTTACTATATATCAAATGAATGGTCTAATTTGAAAGAAACTTTCAATCTCCCACCTTATTATGCTTCTTGTGTTCAATATATCATTTTATGGACATTAAAAATGAAATACATCTTTAATATTGATGAAACATGTTTGTTTTTTTATTAACGAAATCAGTCTTGTATTTTATTTTATATTTTTACTTTAGTGATGTAATTATTTACATGTTTTAATCTTAAACAGGTTTGTTTCAAGTAACCTTCATAAATCATTCATGTAATATGCTATATATAAGAAATTATTAATTTATATTTTATATGGGGTCTAAAGAAATTATCAAAAATGTATTATCTTATAATTTTAGCGAATTATTAATTTAGCACCCAATTTTTGAGTCGGGACCGACCAAAAATATTATCTAAGAGAGTTTATTAAATAATCGAGTATTAATTTATCTAGAAGAAAATGTAGTTGCACAGTTGTTGACTGATGAACAAATTATTGAAAGCGTTATTGGAATTAATAAAGATGATATCGATAAAGAAGATGATGAAAGATCTACAATGGAGCCCCCTTCGTGAAACGAAGCTATTAAAACGGCAATCACATTAAACAGTTTCTTGTTGAGCTATGAGAAAACAACACTAAAAGTTTTTACAATGCTAAGGAAAATTAGAGACCACATTCAAGGGGAAATTGATTTCAAAAAAAAAAACAAAAAACAATTGAGTCATTTTTCAAGAAATTTCCATAAATCATTCATGTAATATGCTATATATAAGGAATTATTAATTTATATTTTATGTGGGGTTTAAAAAATTATCAAAAATGTATTATCTTATAATTTTAGCGAATTATTAATTTAGCACCCTATCCCCGAGTCGGGACCGGCCAAAAATATTATCTTAGAGAGTTTTTTAAATAATCGAGTATTAATTTATCGAGTTTTTACTGTATGTATTAGTGTATGTATTAGTTGATTATATAATTTTGCTCGGTAATCAAAACATTTGAATATAACCATTGTTTTTCTCAACTCAATGGTACGACAATTGAATATCAAATTATATCTTATAGGGAGTTTGATTGATGATATAATTAAGGTTGTATAGCACTGTTGTTTATGCATATTTAACACTTAAAGTTATATTAAAATCGCTAATATCATCTTCGAACACAATTTTTTTGATTGAATTTTCTTGAACATTGGCATATATATCTAGCTCCATTCTTTATCGCAATTAATTAACATTCACACTAGGTTCAGTGCAATTTCATTTCTGATGTAGTTATTCTTTTCTTTAATATTTGTAGAACAATCCCTCTAAAATACTTTTTGTACTCAATTAATTTTGGAATCTTTTTTTCTATTCAAGAAATTGATCACAACTAATAATTTTTTTAGCATATATACAATCATCTTCCAATTTGACTTAGTCGGATTATTATATTTGCATTAATTGAATATGTTTTGTCAAAGTAGTTGGATTATTATATATGCATTAATTGAATAGATGAAGTTCGCCCGGTAATTAACACATTTGAATATAAATATTGTTTTTTTTCTTGGTATGACCATCTAATACCAAATTATATCATAAAGGGGGTTTGGTATAACAATATATAATTATAGGAGTATAACACTTGTCCTTTTGCCTAATTTTCTATATTAAAAATATAAGATAATTTTGGAACACAAATATTTTGGTTGGAGTATCTTCAACATGGGCACGTCCAATTCCATTTTCCATCATAATTAATTAACACCCACACAAAATTCAAAAATTCAGTACAATTTCATTTTTATGCGGTTCTTGTATTCCTCTAAAATATCTTTTGTATTTTTTAGGGCAACAACTTATGTAAAAATTAACTATGTTGAAAACGATTAAAAATATTGATTCTTTTGATTGTTTGTAATTCATTTGACTTATCTATTTGATTTTCGAATATTTGATTATTCTAGGTGGTTAGAATAAAGCAAATGAGCTATGTCTTTTTTTTTTCTTTTGAAATTTTTAATAAAATGACAAATAAACCGTTTTAAAAATAAAATAAAATGAGAAAGACCCAAACAAAGACACCCATATCTTATTGTTTTGTCTTGAAGATAATTTAGATAGTCATGAAGATAGATAGATGGAACTTGAGGAGATTAGGAAACATATAATAACACAACATAGATAAATAATTATTGAAAAGTGATTAATTGGGTGACTTATGTGATTCAACTTGAGACTTTCCACGAGGTCCATTCATCCTAATGAATAGCCTATACTCATTATATGTCATTCTTGGGTAAAGAGGCTTCAGCTTCTCCTTAGCCAGAAATTCCTTGACCGGTTCAATATAGATATCACCCTTTGGATTGTAAAAGTAAGCCATAGAAACCCTTTCCTTTTCCGAATTCACCATCACCCTATGATCCACACTCTTCATTCTCCCATTGCTTAGAACCTTTCATTTTAAAATCAAGATCAATATCATCGGTCTTTAAAGTTTTGTTCTTTTTTATTTAACTTGTTATATTAAAAACATTAATAGTTTTGTATTATATTTAACATAACTAATCTAATTTAGTTAGCTAAATGTTATAATAGTTTTTATTAGGTATTAGATTATATACCTGAATCTGGTCCCCAATGTTGACAATAATTGCGTTTGGGACAGTTTCTACGGTGACCCACATTTCACCTCGACGAACTTGAAGGCCAGGGACATTTTCATCGGGATAAAGAAAAGTCATTCCGCCTGGATCGGAATGAGAGGAGAGTCCGAGAGTTAGGTCTGGTTGAGGACACTTTGGATAAAAATTAACCCTCAAGCAAGCAGTGAAATCTTCTCCACCAAAGGCATCTTGTAAATGGTTTTCTTTTAACCCAAGGATTAATGACAAAGCCCTCATTAATTTCCCCCCCAATTTAACCATTTCTTGACTATATTCCCTAAAACCAATAAACAAACATCAAAGAGTACAAATTCATTAAATTTATTGTATACAAAATTTAGGAAACTAATTGGGTTATTTTTGTATGAAATGAAAGCCATATAATTTAATTATTTCTATCTCACTAATTTATTTATCAAAATTGTGATATTACATAAATCACATTTTTGTTCAAATTAAAAAAAATATAGATGTTCAAGTAAATAAGTGATTTCTTATCTTAATTTATTACATGCAATTAACAATTTATTTATAAATTTAAATTGTAATAATATCTAATTAACCATACTTTTCAAAAAAAAGTTATATATTTTTGCTCAAAACAAAAATACATATAATTTTATTTTTCAAAAGATTACAAAATCTGAACTCCATCACCTAACTATACAACTTTTTAAAATTTAATCAAAATATATTAAAATAAAATGACCATACCATTTTATTAATCCACGGGCTTATAAAAATAATTCTAAATAAAAAAACTCAACAAATTAAAACTAAAAGGAAAAAATCAAAACAAAAAAGATAAATACAAAAAATTTAGATTGATATTAACTATGAAAACACAATATAAAAAAAATAAAAATTCAGCACTAACAAATTAATATCATTATTGATTTCAGTTCTTATTTGATTTAGTTTATATATATATAGATTATAGATAGATATATTTAACCATTTAGAATACTTGTGTTGTGACACTTCAAGTTAAAGAAGTGTTCATAAATTTTTACATTTTGTAAGTTTCTACTTTCTATCTTTACGTAGAGTACATGCAAATCAAAATTTGATTATTTACCTGCAGAAAACAGGATCCCGAGGCCATTTTTCCATGTCCCTAATACTTTCAGGAAAACAATTAAGAAAAAAATAATCACCCCAATCCAATTTCGCCCCCTTTTCAATTCCAAGCCTGCTTCCATATCCCTCATAAGTCACAGGAGAATTAGCATATACCTGTTTTTCTTCCATTCTCAGGTGAAAAAACTCACGCCAAGTCTCCCTAGTATTCCTAAGCATTTCCACCGGCACGCCATGGTTAACAGCTTGGAAGAATCCCCAGTCCCGACAAGCCGAACCGATGAGATCCAGAGTGTCTGCATGGAGGCTGGCTTCAGCCGAGAACAATCCGGAGATATCGATGACCGGAATGTTGATTCGAGTTGAATCCGGCGAGATCGAGGGCTTAGATTGATTAAGAGATGGCCTTTGAGATGGTGGTTTGATGTAAGTTTCAGGGATTTTGAAGATGCCACTCTCTGATAAGGATTGAACTCTCACGATTGGCTCAGGCCATGTCTGCAAGTTTAGAGTCATCTTGAGAGTGAGTTCAAAGAGAAGAAGAAAGTGATGATGATCTTCATAGATGTAACACCACACTCATATATATAGATTGGAGAGGACACAAATATTTTTTTAACTTTTTTTTTTTCTAACTATCAAAGAAAAATTCAGCATATTTTTACATTTTGCATGGAAAGTAAATTGAATAAAAAAAATATTTTATTTATATATTATAAAAAATTTAACTAATTTAAAATAATCATATAATACTTTTTTCCATAAAATATGTTTGATAATTTAAAATATTGATGTTTGTTTGATTTAACTTTATAAAAATTAAGTAATACATTTAATTAAGCTGGGTGAGTATGGTGGATTAATCCGAAATCCAATGTAATTCGAATCCTAAATACTAATTCGGATTGGATATTTCAGATTGGATTGAGATCGGATCGGATTGAATTAAATCGGATTGGATTGGGATTATCCAAATTATCCAAACTATCTAAATAATTTATATTTTTTAATTTATTTTTCTTTAAATTAAATTTCATCTCAATATAATATATATTTTACTTATCATCACTTTAACAACGATATTTATTTTTATTATTATTATTATTTTTTTTTTATTATTTTTTTCAAATTCAAATTTAATAATAATAAATTCGAATTAAAAAAAAAATTGTTGACTAATTTTAAAGTTGATATATATAAATATTTTTTTAGTTTGGATTATCCAAACCATTTTCAATCAAATCCGTATTAATTAATAAAATGGTTTGGATTACGGATTGGATAAATTAAGTTTGAATTTAATACGGATCGGACAAAACGGATTGATTTTATCCATTTGCTCACCCTTATTATTAAATATATTTTAATCAACGATTTTAAAAATATGAGTTCATGTGTTTTATTATTGAATTAAAAAATAATTAATTATATACTTCATAGTGAATATAATGGACAATAATTATAAAATAAATATATTTTACTATACAATAAAAATAAAATAAATTGAGTGATAAAATTAATAATTAAGAAAAAAACAGTTCAACATAATAAACACAATACAAATGAAATATCATGAAGGTATTTTGAAAAGAAAATGTAGAGAAAAGAAAAATAAATTATAAAATTTTGTGATCAATAGTAAAGTCATCCGTATATAAAAATAGAATAACACAACTTTATACAAAGAAATTAAAAGTTTTAAGTTAGAATTTTACTAAAATCACCCTTCCTTACTTAAAAAGAGAATTAAGTGGGACAATTACGTGGTGTAATCCGATTGAATGAAAAATACAATAAAATTTATATTTTTCCTTTACCATTTCCCCTTTTTCAATTAATAACATGATACCGCTCATTCAATTTCATTCAATTTCCCTATTTCGCTCCATCTCAATACTCTATTCTTAGGTCAATAATCTTGATAAAAGAATTTAAGATTTTAAAATTTATAAAAGAAATAACAAAATAAAAATGCAAAATCGTCAATAACTTGGAGGGCCTAAACTGTCCCTCTACTCTTTTTATATTTAGTTTCACTGTCAAACTTTATAATCATATGCAGTACACTTGAGAAGACTTAACTTATTTGATTTTTAATTTATTTTTGAAAAATCAAAACAAAACATATTTGATACAAGAAAAAAATTAATCAAATTTCATTATTTATAACATGATCTAAAAAATACTTTCATTTACTTAAAAAAAATAAATTAATTTAATTACATATTTTCTATCAAATATACAATCATATATAATCTCTTCCACTTATTATGTTTTCAAAATTTTTAAAACTTATCTTCATTATAATAGTAAGAAAATACCTATATCATTGTAACTAAGAGTCATTATTTGTTTTCAAACTCTTATTCTTTTTTGATAATTATCTTTATCGTTTTACTCTAGTAAATATCTTCAATACTTTTCATTCAATTCAATAAAAAAGAGATAACTAAAGAACTAAAAATTAAAAATGTTAGACTAAGAAGATTGAGTCTTTATCTTTATAATTTTATGGTGAACTATTTGGTTAAAAAGAAATTTAAGAACGGTTAAGAATTATTCACAATGCTATATATTATCATGACGATGTCGGAGCTAGATCCAGAAAACATGTGGATTCATGTGGAAATCTTATTACTCTTCTTGAAAATCTTTGAGTCAATTAATTATTATAATGTATTCAATTTGTAACTAACTATTTTTCATGTTATGATTTATGGTTATGCTTATAATAATTTTTTATTAAATGAATCTTAAAAAAAAGCAAATTATATATCTATTTTGAACACCCACCAGCCAGCACATGGCTATATAATTATAAAGCTCTATATATATTATCGTATGTATTTTTTTTAATTAATTTTAAGTGGCAATACAATATTGTCAATCATCATGTGGACATAGCACAATCAGGCACCGTGAAGAACTTGAATTCCTATATCTTATCACTTTTGTTTTTCTTCAAAATTTGTGTTGGTCTAATTAAAGATTGACATGGATTACCAAAAATGAAGGGGATAGAGTGGTCGTCGATTGTCGACAGGATTTGTAGTAGAATAGAGTTATAGAGTAGATAGAATCCACAACACTAGTGTTGGAGTTTCATTACACACGTGGTCCATTAAGCTATATAATAATATTATACACTTCTTTTTAAGTGGAACTACTTCTACTCACTACTTTTAAATATTGTTATTATTATTATTATTCATCTGTTATAATCAAAATAACAAAATATAGTTCCTTTCCTCAACTTTGATATACATACAATTAAATTTCCAAACTTGTTTAAGAGGGAATAATCATTTCAATGAATCATCATATTCCAAAACTCGAGTCAACAATCAACGTATTGATTTGATATTGGAACCGGTTGAAACTATTGGGATTTAGATTCTCAAATCTGACTTGCTTGAAACGATCGGTAAAACGTAAGAAAAAAGAACATAAAAAGACACAAATTTATAGTGGTTCACTCAAATGAACTACGTCCACTTTAACTGTCACCAGATTTTACTATAAAAAATAAGAAGGAATACATAGTTTTTTGCCTCACATTTTATCTCTCTAAAATTATGTCTTATCAATGTAAACCCTTAATAATAACATATTTATAGGGTAAACATTTAGATAATACAACTTAAATAATTCTTGGTCAGGCCCAAGCCTAAACCGAAATACAAACCTGTTAGAATAAAAAATTAACTTAACTTAAGAGGCTAACAATTACAAGGTTTTTGATATTTAGATTAAATAATCAAAAAGGGAGAAATTGTTAGATAAATTAGATAATTAATTAAGTAATTAATTATCTAAAAGAACTTAACCAAGTTAATTTTTGTGCAGGATAAAGAAAAACCGGAATACAAAATTCACCAGAACCAAAACCGGTATTATATATTTGGCTCTATAAAGACAGTGCAACCGGTTATCTGTTCGGTTATTTATCAAAGAGGCGCAACCGGTAATGGAAATCGACTATTCACATGAAGGTGAAATCGTTAATCTGATCGGCGGTTTGCCTGGTTAGATCCGAAAAGCGAAACCGATTTTATGGTACGATAACCTTATACTAAGCGCAACCGATAATTTCCTATTTAGTGCTATGCAGAACATTTTCGGTAATAACAGAGGGGAGCCTTTACAAGTCCAGACTGTATTATTGCTATTTTAATACAAGTCTGATGAAACCTTTTGGGAGCAGAAGCCTGCCAAATGAACTCAGACTACCATTTCAGTATAAGTCTGATATAGTCCACTTGGAGCAGTTATCTATCACATTACCCTAGATAGTCAAATCATTAGAAGACAAATCTGCATGCTAATCTGCTCCTCGGAAATCATTAATCAAATTAATGCCATGTTGACTTATTATTAAACAAGATCAGAGGATATCCCAAATATGTACTCTACCGATCCTCAACCAATCAGATTCAAGAAACGAAGTACCATCAAGGAAATATATCCGTTGAAGGAGAATAATATGACCGTTGTCATATTTCTATTTAAGAGAATAAAGATCAACCACATTAACCACCTTTTGATATCCCTGAAAACATCTAGAACCTTGCATCTTTCGCACAACCTTTGCTCAAGCTTTCAACTTTTGCAACCTTACTCACGTTTGTTTCAGTGTGTGTTAGAAATTCAAAGTGTATTACAATTTCATCTATCCTGTGTGAGTGATGAGTATTGTAAGTTGACAGAATCTGTTTCTGTTCATCAGAGTGAGGTTAGTGAGAAGTCAAAAACGAGTAGTAAATAAGCCTCAGGTGTTCGACGTAAGCATTGTAAACAGTCTTAATATTCTGAGCGAATATCCTTCTCAAAGTTTGAGAAGAGGGGGTGACGTAGGAGCTTTATCTTCGAACATCCATAAATCCTGTGTTGTGTTTTCTTACTACTTTGTGTCCTCTTATTGCTGTCTAAACCGTGCACTCATTGCTTTAAGTTGAAACAAACACTTCCGCGCTTGAACTCGATTCAAGAGTTTGTGATAACTTACGAAGTATAAAGACCGATATTAACCTCTTACAGGGTTATTATTAACCGACGTGTGTGTAAGCATTCATCCTAGCGAAACCCTAGTCTCCTGCGATACCAATCCTAATAAAACCCAATACACTCTAATTAACTTTATAGTTTATTATAAGTATAGACTCCATAACTCAACAATCTCTTACTTGGAGACTAACTTCATCATTTCTAGATCGGTAGCGACTCTCTACCTGATGTTTTAAAGAAGAAGACCAACTATAGTTGCACACAACTTTAGTTTGTCGTTTGTCACAACTTTTGTTAGCATATTAGTTGGATTATCACTCTTGAGAATCTTCTCAAGAGCTAATACTCCATCTTCTAAAGCTGATCGGATGAAATGATAACGAACATGTATATGCTTAGTTCTGCCATGATACACATGATTCTTTGTCAAATGAATGACACTTTGACTATCGCATCGCAACACACTTCTCTTATAGTCTTGACTCAATTCTCAAAGAAAGGGTTACAACCACATCTTCTCTTTAACAACCTTAGTCACAACGTAGAGGAGTAGAATAATGTACGATTTATCAAACCTCTTGACATATCATCAATGATCAACTTCACACCTCAAAAAATTGTTACTTTTCATAAAGATATCGAACTTCTTGTACTATTGACTTGGAGCCTATTTCAAATCATATAAACTCTTCTAAAGCTTACAGACAAGCTCATCTATTCATTTGAATTCAAAGCCTTGTGGTTGTCGCATGTAAATCTCTTCATCTAAATCACCATGAAGAAAATCAATTTTGACAGCCATTTGTTGAAGATGAAGGTCTTATTTCACAACCAAACTCAAAATAATTCTAATTATTATCAATTTGACCATTAGAGAGAAGATCTCATTGTAGTCAATACCTTTTTTTTTATTGAAATCTTTCACAACCAACATTGTCTTGTACCTCATGGTTTTATCACGTTCTTATTTAATCCTAAAGATCCACTTGTTGTGAAGTGTTTTCTTTTTCTTTAGTAGCTTAGTGATCTTCCAAGTCTGATTCGACGTCAAAGAGTTAATCTCATCTTTCATTGCAGACTTCCACTTAACTGATTCATCAGATTGTATTGCTTCCTCGTAGCATTCATATTTGTCTTTATCTGTTAACAAGATATAGTTCAAAGATGGGACCACCTCTCGACTGAATTTTGATTTATTGACGATCTTCTCAACTATATAACTAGTGTTTTCTGATTTGTCTCTAGGGCCACGTTCTCAACGATTACATTTTCAACAACACATATCAACACATTTTTAACAACACATTGACATATATGCAACCAAAAAATATCTCAAATCGACCGTGCCAGTCTCTTCAAACTTGAAACTTGACACGTTCTTAAGAAATATTTTCCTTCTTATTGTTCCAAACTTCTTCTATAAATCTGAATTCAAGAAGAACAGAGGGTCCTATGTTTATCAACTAGGAAGTAGTGTTGATAGCTTCTTAATTCCTAGAAGGTTTTAAACAACCCATCATACAATCTCATACTTTTAGCACGCTCTTTAAATGTTCGATTCATCTGTTCAGCTACTCCATTCTTTTGAGGAGTTTGGGGAACAATCTTCACAATACTGATCCCATTCACATCACAATACTCTATAAAATCTGAATTGATGTATTCACCTCCGTTGTCGGATCTCAAACACTTAACTTTCTGATTTGTTTCATTTTCAACCACAGCCTTCCACTTCTTAAAAATAATAAAAATACTTTAGACTTATGCTTCATAAAGTAAACCCATACTTTTCTTTTCGAATCATCTATAAACGTCACGTAGTAGTGTGATCCTCCAATAGAAGAAACATGTGCAAGTCCTTAAACATCAATGTGTACCAACTCCAGTCTTTCTTTTTTGAGATCCTTATAGATCTTTAATAAACTCACATATTTCTATTTACCAAGAATGTTGTTCTTAGATAACTGATTCTCAACAGACTTCAGTTCTGGAATCTGACAATTCTTCAAAAGAATTTTCATTCATTTTTCGCTCATATGGCCTAACCTGAAATGCCATAGCTCACTATTCTTTGAGTCATCAATAACAACAAAAACAACAATAACTGTGTCTCTACATGTTGAAGTCGTGTATAACGTTCCCGTTTGTGACCTCGAGCAACAACTATTGCTCCTTAAGTGAATTTCCATTCACAGTTTCTACAATTAAAATTGTGACCTTCATCATCAAGTTGTGTAATAGAAATTGGATTACACATTAAATTTGAAATGTGTCTCACCTTATTAATCTTCAATTTTATATCCCCCATATCAACAATATATAGTGGCTCACCATCTACGAGATAAACTTTCTCATAGTTCCTAACCATATAATTCTCCATTAATTCTTTGTGGACAATGATATGGAAAGATGCTCCCAAGTACAAAACTCATGAGTTCATCGGACTATCAATTGATAGAAGCAACGCATTAATGTCATTTTCTATAACAACGCTGGCTGCATCATTTTTATCATGACTATTTCTCTTTGGTGCTTTACAGTTCCTCTTTAAATAACACTACTTACCACAATTTCAACAATCAAATGTTTTCCCATACTTGGACTGACTCCTCATATTTCTCGATATAGATTTACCTTTACCTTGGTTGAAATTTCTATCATTATCAATTCAGAGCAGTACCTTTGAATGTTTAATTATAATCAATTCTACGAACCTCTTTAGGAAGAATTTGATCTTTAACTTTAATAAATTTCAATTTATAATTTCCCCAGAGTTACTAATTGTTTCCCTCATAGGTACCAACTATTTAGTAAAGATGCTAACAAAATTAGTGTATTAACTTCGTCCTTAAAATCAATCTCAATAGATAACAGTTAATTCACCGCTGTATTAAATTCATTCAAATGAGTAGTGACATAAGTACTATCAATAATTCTTAAATTAAAGAGTCTTTTCATTAAATATACATTGTTGTTAGTAGATGGTTTCTCATATATATCAAATAGAGCTTTCATGAGACCCATGGTGGCCTTCTTCTTTGCTACGTTGTGAACAACAGTTTTGGCTAGCATCAATCAGACAACTTCCAAAACCTATCTATCAAGGAGTTTTCATTCAACTTCATCCATCTTATCTAGTTTCTTACTCAAAGGAACATGAAACTTCTTTTCATAGAGATAATCCTCAATCTGCATTCTTTAGAATGCATAATCTGTTCCATTAAATCTTCCAATCTTGTGTCCTATACTATTCTCACTTGTCATCGTTTCCAATGCTCTGATCTAGCCTAACAACTCTAATACTAGTTGTTAAGATTTGGATCATCAAATCTGACCTACATAAAATGATATATAAAAACGCAAAAAAGAAAAGCACACGAAGACACATATTTATAGTGGTTCACTCAAATGAACTACGTCCACTTCAGCCGCCACTATATTTCACTATGAAGAAGAAGAATGAATACAAAGTTTTTTGCCTCACACTTTATCTCTCTAAAATATTATCTTCTCAATGTAAATCCTTATCAATAAAATATTTATAGGATAAATATTCAAATAATAAAATCTAAGTAATTTTTGGTCAGATCCAAGCCCAAACTCAAACACAACACTAATAAATTCTAATTAACTTTTAGATTTTATTATAAGTGAGCTACATAACTCAACAAAATCACCGAGATCAACCGAAGGAATATATCTAGGAATTAGAGTTGGTTGGGCTTCTACAATATTTAGAGTGAATATGAAGAAAATAAACGGGAAGTTATTGGGTGGATTAATCTGATTTTTTTTTTTGAAATTAGAGAAAACATATATAATTAATTAATTTAAAAAAATAAAAAAATAATGAGATTAAATCACATTTTTATCGTAAAAATAAAATATTAAAAGTGAACTTAAGCCAAGTTAGCCTAACGTAAATCTGCTCTTGAGACAAAGCCAATGTGACAATATCTTGCTTGTTGGTACATTTAGACTTGACCCCGAATATTGGATAACGATGGGATTCTTTGTAACTTTTATTTTTAATATTTTTTAAAATAATATAAAGTTTTATAATAATTATTTTCAAAATTAATAAAAAAATTTATAATTAGTTAGTTTATTTGGTTAGTTATAATCTTTATAAACTTAGGAATTATATGTAAGGGTGACAATTTAAGTCGATTTCGGTTTGTTGGATTCAAGTTGATAAGTTAGCTGATTGAGCGATATTAACTTAAATATTGCATATTTAGTAATTCATGTCAAAATCTCTAACTTAATTAACTGATCATGTTATTTATAATTGATACGAACCCGACCTGATTAACCTGACTAAATTCGAACTTAACCCAGTTTAATTAATATTCTATCTCTATTTCAAATTAAAATGACATAAATATACAAAAGAATAATGAAGTTAAATCATAAATCTATTTATAGAAAAATTTTATAAAAGAAAATGAGTGAATATATAGGACAAATACAAAATCCTCTAAAAAAAAAAATTATAAACGAGTTAGCGAGTCTATTTTGAGTCATTTCAGGTCAACTCGATTTTAACATGTTATTAATCAGGTTAAATGAGTCAATCTAATTTAGACCCAAACCCAAAAATACATGACTCTAAACTATTTTTTTTCATATTTGGTTCGAATAATAATAGACTAATAGTTTATAAAAATATATATCATCTAATACATTTTCTTCATGAAGACTTAACCCATTTTGATGGAAACATTAAGAGATTAGTGTTCGATGTCATTATCAATTTGATTTATGGAGACTATCCTAAATTAAGAACGGTTATTTCGTTGCTACCCATACAGACAAGGCCTGTATCCACTCATAAAATGATACATATGCATAAAAGTGAAGTATCACCCTCTCATTTGTTGATTTTTTTTTCTATTTCTACATGTGGCACTGCCTTAGTGGATATAGACAATGTTTGTATGAATAGCATCGAACCAACCATCCAACCATTAAGGACATTGAAATAGGTCCCACCCATGACATGGTCCAATCTACTCAACTTGGAATGATTCAAAAGACATGGAGACCTAGATCAATATGAGTTATCACTATTTAGTCTAGTCTAGGCTAGTCTAGTTTGTTTAAGAGCCACAATTCAGACTAAAAGATTTAGTCTAGTCTTGATCCCACCATAGGTTTGACCCATGCATATTGGATATGAGGATTTTAGCAAGTTGACAAAACAATCATATGTAAATAATAAAAAGCATTGAGAAATAAATCTTGATCCAAAAAATTTCCAATAAAGTTGGCACCTTTATCCCTGACATCATCGTCCATTCATTCATAAATTTGAAAATAATATTAAATAATTGTGTTGCAAAGTCCAAAATATTCTTAGTTTCTAAGAACTTCTTTAATCTTGGTTTAATTGGAGAAATATTGAGTTTTTTTTTTTGAAAGAAAAAAAATATTTGATAAAAATGTAAGTTATTTTAATCCTTAATTTGTAAAAATGTTATTTGTATTTAAAGTTTATAAAAAAATAAAGTAGGAATATATTTAATATTTTGGATCATATTGTAATGATTTAGTTAAACTATTCTCATTTTTCATAATATATAAATTATTAAGAAATATTTAAATCAATAAATTGAGTTATTAAATGTTAAAATTAATACCTAAAATTATATTTTTTATATAAAAAATAATAATAACCACCATCTTCAACTCACAACCCATTTAGACATAGTTTGATGTTAAGTTTTTTTAATTATTATTTATTTAAACGAAAAATTACTTAATTTATATTAAATAAAATAATAAAATTTTTAAATATAATAATTTTTAACAATTCAACTAATTAAAAATCCAAATAATTTACTTTTTCATCAAATAATTTTTTATTTTAAAAAACTCAATAAAGTACATAACCCAACATCAAACAAGCTCTTGGTGTATTAGCAAAAAAGAAATATAAAGTTTGACAAGTATTTTTCATTTTGCAACACCAATTAAGAAATATATAGTTTCATTACAGCCCTGATAAGGCAACCAATGCACTTGCACAGTGCCCCCACTTTTATAGGGTCCCTATTTTTTTATATTTAATAATATTATATTATTAATATTATATTTTCCTCTTTTTTCTCTTTTAATATTAAATATATATTATAAAAATAACGTTTTTTTATCTTCTTTTTAGTCTCGTATTATAATATATTAATTATTTATAGTTTATTTTATTAATTAAAATTATTTATTTATTTTTTTTATTATTTCAGGCCCCAAAAATTAAATTTGCACAGGGTCCCAAAATCTCATGGCCGTCCTGATTACTTGTGGATGGAATTAAAATAGAAATACATAAAAAAAAAATATCCAGTTTCATGAAAGCTTTTAAACATATTCTTGCAAATTCATGAAACTCCTAATGTCGGACCATTATGATCATGATCATGATTATCATTAGAGTTTTTGAAAAGTTGAGGCTGAACTCCCGCAATTGTTTCCCAATTCGTTCGTGTTTAGGCAGAGAGATGTTGCTGTTAGAGAAATATTTTCCACTAGATGCCCACTAGATCAACTTTTTACTCTCTAACGATGTCGACAACGAGACCAGTTCCATCGATCCCGCAGAGAACCCAGATACCATTTCAACCCAGATACCATTTCTAAGTTCTAACCAAAATCCACATTGTTTTTTTTTTGTCTGCAAGGGAACTTTTGATTTTGGTTTTTATTTTAGAATTTTTATAATAAAAAAAGAATAAGAAGAGTTGTTTGAGATTTGTTTAAGATGAAATTTTCAAATATTCTCTTATATTTAAAATTTTAATAAAAATAAGGAATATATTTTAGTTAAAAATTAAAAATCATACACTCATTTAATCAAAAATACATCACATTTTGTTATTGATATTGATATTCACAAAACAAAACAAGAGAAGGAGAGAAGTTAATGGAGTAGTCTATGATAGAATGTTTATCATTATCCTAATCATTAATATAGACTATAATTATAACGCAGCGAATGTGTACCTGGAGATGATCTCATTGTAGATCCGGATTGATCTGTTCTTGAAAGGAATGACTAGGTCTTCCAAGACTAAGTATTATTCGTTCTCCTCTGATATTGACGGGGAAAATCAAAGAACAAGAAAACGGAGGAGAGTTGAGAGAGAGAAGGCGTGAGAGTTCTTCTTTGAACCTTCCTCTCCCGTTTCTTAAATAATATTTGTCTCAGGGACTTAACCCTAGTTGAAGCCCATATATTGTTAAAGACCACAATATAAGAAGGCCCACCATATTATTAATACTTGTTTTGTCACGTCATCAAATAAACAAATACTAAACGGGTATCTACAATTATTCATTTCATAATCATTAAGCCATGACTTTAATCTAATAATATGTTCTACATGTATATTTAAATCCAAAATCCAACAATCTCCCACTGGAATTAATATGTATCCGAATGAACACATTATTCTTCAAGAGCTCAATTTATCAGTCAATAAAAATAAAGGGCTTATAACAATCTGGTCCATCAATCATAGCAATATAGGACTAAAGAAACATTCGTCATATTTATGGCTAAACTAACAATAATCACTGATACTACTGCAATCAAACGACATAGATCAATTATGAAACATGTAGAGAAATAATCACATTAATGTGACCTGAATATGTCAATTTTCTCTGGTCCAAACTTAATGAGATTGTTATCTTTGAATATAATGTACAAAAGTGTCAAAAAATAAACTTTATTTATGATCAGAAAAGTGTTTTAGAAAACATCGTGCAATTAACAAAAAATTAATTGTAGCATACTCTCCCACTATAATAAAGCTTCCTTAAATTGTAACACACTCATACGTGCAATATGCCCGTAAAATACCATATGTGTTACACCTTTAGTTAGAGGGTCTGCTAACATAGATTTTGTTCCTAAATGCTCGATGCAAATCTGACCACTTTGTACCATTTCATTCACACGTAGGACTTAATGTCAATATTCTTTGACTTCGAAGAGCTCCTATTGTTATTGGAATACAAAACAGCTGAATTATTGTCACAAAAAATCTTAATAGGTCTTTCGACCCCCGGAATAATGTGCAGCCTTGTGACAAAATTCTTTAACCAAATTCCTTGATGTGATGTTTCAAAACATGCCACAAATTCAGCCTCTATAGTAGAGCTGGTAACAAATGTCTGTTTGGCACTATGCCAAGAAATGGCTCCTCCAGCCAATGTATAAACGTAGCCAGATGTAGATCTCCTACTGTCTGGGCAACCTGCAAAATCGAAGTCAGAATACCCAACGATCTACAAATGGTCTGACCTCCTATATGTTAGCATACAATCCTTTGTTTTCTTTAGGTATCTCATCACCCTTTTAGTTGCTTTCTAGTGATCCATTCCAGGATTATTGAGATATCTGCCTAACACACCAACTATGAACGCAATATCCGGACGCGTACATACTTGTGCATACATAAGACTTTCAACTACAGAAGCATATGGAATCTTTTGCATTTCCTGGATGTCTAAACTTGATTTTGGACATTGATTTAAACTGAATTTGTCTCCTTTGCAACTGGGGTATTTCCTGGTTTGTAATTCTGCATGCCAAATCGTTCAAGCACTTTATCGATATAGCTCCTTTGAGATAACCCAAGAATATACTGAGATCTTTCACGGTATATTTGGATCCCTAATACAAAACATGCTTCACCAAGATCTTTCATTTCAAAGTTATTCGAAAGAAATTTCTTAGTTTCGTGCAAGAAGCTCATATTGTTTGTGGCAAGAAGAATGTCATCCACATACAAAATTAAAAAAATAAATTTACTCCCACTAAACCTTTGATAAACACAATCATCAACTACATTCATTTCAAAATTGTATGAAAGAATTATTTGATGAAATTTGTGATACCACTAGCGAGACGCTTGTTTTAGTCCTTAGATAGATTTTCTTAATTTACAAACCATTTGTTTCGGGTCATCGACCTCAAAACTTTCAGGTTGTACCATATAGATTGTTTCATCAATGTCACCATTCAGAAACGCTGTCTTTACATCCATCTGATGAAGCTCCAAATCAAAATGTGCCACTAGAGCCATTATTGTCCTAAAAGAGTCTTTCGAAGAAACCGGTGAGAAAGTCTCTTTATAGTCAATTCCCTTTTTCTGAGTATAACCTTTAGCTACAAGACGTGTTTTATACCTCTCCACATTACTATTAGCATCCCGTTTGGTTTTAAAAATCTATTTACAACCTACGGGTTTTGCACTTTCTGGAAATAGGACAAGTTCCCAAACCTTATTGTCTTGCATTGATTTATACTCATCACGCATTGCTTTGATCCATTTATCCAAATTAGGACCCTTCATGGCATGAAAAAAGTTGATAGGATCATCCTCAGTCATGCCACCATTGTCCTCATTTTCTTGAAGAAATGTCACATAATCATTCGGAATGGCATTTCTCCGTTCTCTAGTGGATCTATGTAATAACGTTGGCTCTTAAACAATATGTTCATGAGTTTCTTGAGTTTTTTCTTCAGCTACAACTTGGTGTTCCCGTTCAATTTGAATGTGTTCCTCAATTGTATATTGAAACTGTATGGGAGTCGAAATGATTAATCCTTCTTGAGGTGTCAGGTCAATCACTTTGGTGATTTCTTGATCCTCTAAAGAAAAGTCTAAAACTGTATTTCTCCCCCCAAACTCAACATTCTCAAAGAACGTGGCAGTACCCGTCTAAAAAATGTTTCTTGATGTGGGATCATAAAACTTATACTCTTTTGATCGTTCCGAGTAACCAATAAAGTGACTACTCACCGTACGGGATGTTAGCTTTGGTTCATTTGGCATATAACGCCTTGCCTCAGCTGGACATCCCCACACCCTAAAATGACGTAAGTTGGGTTTACGTCCAGTCCATAGTTCATAAGGTGTTTTGATTGTCGCCTTAGTCGGTACTCGATTAAGAATGTAGACTGCAGTTTTCAATGCTTCCCCCCAAAATATTTTGGCAAACTAGTTCGACATATCATAATTCGAACCACATCTTTTAATGTGCGATTACGTCTCTCTACAACACCATTCATGCTAGGAGAACCCGGCATAGTGTATTGAGAGACTATTCCACACTCTTTAAGGAAGTCAGCAAAAGGGCCTAGACGTTGTTCACCCGATCTATCATTTCTACCGTAATATTCACCACCACGGTCAGATCTGATGATCTTAATGCGTTTGTTGAGTTGATTTTCAATTTCAACCTTAAATGCTTTGAACATGTCCACTGCCTTAGATTTTTCCCTTATGAGGTAAAGATAGCCATATCGAGAATAATCATCTGTGAATGTGCTAGGGTCTAAAATCAAGGCCTCGGTCATAGAATAAATTCCAGCAACCTTTCTCGGCACCCGGTCTCGGTCCTATGGTGCACATGGGCCAGATTTCTATTTTGTTGTTTCATTATTTTTTTTGCTTTCCTTTTCGACTTTACAAACCGAATTCTGTTATTTTCTAGTATTTTTTGTAACCGAATATTTTGGGGCAAGACATCACCTATATAAGGCTGGTCTTTCTTCCCTAGGGACCCATGAATAGAATAATGAAGATGTGACTTCGCCCCTATTCGTCTATTATTATTATTATGGACTGTTTGGTATAGACCAACAGTATTTCTCTTCGCACCCTTGGTTCTTCTATCCCCTCACCCCCAAATTCTCTATCGAAAACCTTCCGCAGCCCTTTGATTGTAGAATTTCCACCGGTCTTAGAGATCAAGAACTTGATTCTTGAACCCAAAACACACCTTACGAAACAAGTTGTAACATTCTTGGTATCAGAGCAAGACGATCCTCAAATGAAAGAAACCCGATAGCAACAAAGATGGATGATATTAAGACCCTACTCGAAGGGCTGACTCAACGATGGGCCTCCATGAATACTGCCCTGCAGCAACACATGGCCGAACAGGCTGCTTTGCACAACGTCTTTCAGCAAAATATGGACAGAAGGTATGCTGCTGGAAAAAGCTTGACAGCAATTGAAAAAGGTGCGTTTAATAATTGCCAAAATTCCCGCACCCGACCCTATAATATTGCTTCTTGCTATCGTCCCCCAACCCGGCTCACAAATGTTAATATTCATGAATTTGATGGGACTGATTTGGAGGGCTGGCTATTATTTTCCGAGCAAGTGTTTAGGGAGAGCAAGACGAATGATGCCACAAAGCTAGACATTGTCCGCACTCATGTCTCAAAAGAGGCAAGAACGTGTCATGAATCATATTTGCAGAATCGCAACCAAAAGGTAGCCTTGACGTGGGATGCATTTAAGAGGGATCTCTTGCTGCAATACGGTCGCAGGCCCTTGTACAGCGCCAAGCCGCCGCTGCTGCCCAAACCATGCATTGTTAATACGGTCTGGCCGAGCACAAACCGGCCGACCGATCCCAAGGAAGATCGACGCTATACTTGCAATGATAATTGGGAGCCCAATCATAGGTGTAAATCCATATTGTTCATGGCCCCGGCTAATCAGCAAGAAGTCCAAGAACGCATTCAAGAACCCGTCCAAGAATTAGGTTTTTATGACCCATTTTTGCTACTTGAGACAGGGGACAAACGTGTCATTATCTTGCACACTTTCTCGGTCCAGCAAGGTGACCTTCGGTCGTGGGTCAACATAATACAAGGTAGCCAGCTAGAAAAGGCCTTGGAAAATCATAATGTTGCTTCCACTGTACAAATAATCAGCAAGAACGAATGCCAAAGTGTTTCACTTGTTTTGGAAGACGTTCCTGAAAATTTCCAAAAAATAATCAAAGGGCTCACCCAGCAACCCAACAACCGAACACCAGCCATGAAGGTAGTCGGAAGACATGGCTATGTTGTTGCGCATGTGTTGCTGGTCTGGATAAAGGACCGGGCTTGGTTGTTTGAAGACATTCTAGAGTATGCCCGGAAGAAAAATGGTCCTTTTACCGCACCGGGCGTGCTGGGCCGAACGAAGGACTAGTCATGGAGCAGGAAGACCGAAGACTAAAGACCGAAGGCTTCTAAGAAATACGGTCCTAGACTCCGACACTTGCTGGACTTGCTGAAGTTCGACCGAATTCTTTGAAATATTGAGCATGCGCATTAGAGGCTCGGCAGACTCGGCATACCACGGTCTTATTTCGTCGAGGGCGGAGAATTTTGAAGGGGGAGATAATGCTAGGGTCTAAAATCAAGGCCTCGGTCCTAGAATAAATTCCTACAACCTTTCTCGGCACCCGGTCTCGGTCCTATGGTGCACATGGGCCAGATTTCTGTTTTGTTGTTTTATTATTTTGTTTTGCTTTCCTTTTCGACTTTACAAACCGAATTCTGTTATTTTCTAGTATTTTTTGTAACCGAATATTTTGGGGCAAGACATCACCTATATAAGGCTGGTCTTTCTTCCCCAGGGACCCATGAATAGAATAATGAAGATGTGACTTCGCCCTATTCGTCTATTATTATTATTATGGACTGTTTGGTATAGACCAACAATATTTCTCTTCGCACCCTTGGTTCTTCTATCCCCTCACCCCCAAATTCTCTATCGAAAACCTTCCGATGCCCTTTGATTGTAGAATTTCCACCGGTCTTAGAGATCAAGAACATGATTCTTGAACCCAAAACACACCTTACGAAACAAGTTGTAACAGAATGATACAAAGTATTGTTGACCATTCCACGAAGGTGTGGAAAATGGTCCACAAATGTTTGTATGTATCAACTCTAAGACTTCTGAAGCTCGATAAATACATGTCCTCTTCACTTTGGTCTGTTTACCTTTAATGTAGTTAACACAAACCTCAATATCCAAAAAAGCTATAGAATCAAGGATTCCATCCTTAATGAGTCTTTCAACTCGATTTTTGGAAATATGACATAAACGTTTGTGCCATAATAAACTTGAATTATTTAATTTTCGCTTAGTACCTCTCGTTTGCACATTTAGGGTTTAATGATATGAAGTTAAAGTGTCAAGCATGTATAAATTGTCATTCAATATAAAAGTACCAAAACCAACCAAATTTGAATTCAAAGACAATGTAACTTCATTGTTTCCAAACGAACAATAATAACCGAATTTGTCCAAATAAGAAATAGAAACCAAATTCCGTCTAAATGACGGTATAATAAAAGTGTCTTTTAATTCAAGAAAATGCCTAGTACTTAGCAAAAATTAAAATTTCCAACTGCTTCCACTTCGACCGATTCCCCATTTCCAAAGTAAATGCGTCTTTCAGCATCAATCGGGCTTCGGTGGCTTAGGCAACCCTCCATTGAAACACTGATGTTAGTAGTTGAACTAGAGTCTAACCACCAAGTGTTTTGAGGCACTGAAGCTAGATTAACTTCAGAACAAACCAAAGTAAGAGCAGTACCTTTCTTCACACACCAATTGTGATAGCTGGCACAATACTTCTTTTCATGTCCAGTCTTCTTGCAAAAGAAGCAAGATTTCTCCATAGGACGAGCCTGAGGAGCTGGGACTGGAGCCTTAGCAGTCTCAATCTTCAAGGCCTTAAACTTTCTTTTATTGCCGCCAACATATTTCGAGGTTCCAATCATATGTACCTCCTCATTCCTTTTGTGCTTCATTCTTTCTTCCTCTTCAACACAGTGAGAAATGAGTTCATTAAGAGTCCATTTCTCCTTTTGACAGTTATAACTAACTTTGAACTGATCGTATTGAGCAGGAAGTGAGAGTAGGACCAATAGAACTAACATGTCCTATGAAAGGTCTAACTTGAGTGCTCTCAGTTTTGAAGCGACATTGGACATATTAAGGATGTACTCCCTTATGTTCCCCTTCCCAAGATACCTCATGGTAATGAGTGACTTAAGAAAAGTACTCATTTCCGCCTTATCACTTTTAGTAAATCGTTTTTCTATCTCGATGAGAAATTCTTCAGCCTTAGTGATATCATCAGATATCGTACCTCGAAATATTTCTGGAATGCAAATGAATCAAAATGGATTCTTTCCAATTCTTAAAGTTGTCCCCTGATAAAATGGAGACTAGATAGTTAGCAGATATCAAAGAACCAGATCCTGAAGTTAACAAAAAAATATAAACACTCACATTATTACAAATATTTAAATAATAAACAAATTATGGTTAACCCCATCGCAAGATACCAAACACAACATTAAAACCAAATCTTTGGATAATAATTTTAATTGTAAGCGGTACTCTTGTTGCAATAATAAAATCATGACAATAAATTCTGTAAAACTAATAAATTTATCTTTAGATAAAAGTATAATCCACATGAAAACTTTATAACTGTCACAGATTTATTACCATGAGTATGTTTATATTTCTGCCAAGTATTGATCAACCTTTGGGTTAATCAATAAACGCATTAAATAAAAAATATACAACCATCCTTAAGAATTTAAATAAAACAATTACGAAATAGAGGTCACTTTGGTGACATCTGAAGATGAAATTATTTTATTTAAATAGAATAAATATTAGATTATTAATATTATTATCTAATTTAATAAAACAGATTCTAATAATTCATTTCTTAGCTGTTAATATTATTTGATATAATATAAATTCTTTATTAATGATGATAAAAAATAAATATTATATTATCAATTCCTTATTTATTTAATGATAATAAAAAATTATTATATTATCAATTACTTATTTATTTAATAAAAAAAAATATTATATTATCAATTCCTTATTTATTTTATTTTCTTAATAGAGAATATTATTTCTTTATTTATCTTGTAGTTTAATAGTACTGATAATAAAAATAAAATAATATATTTTATTTATTATTAATTACAAAAAAAAAAAAAATTAATCCAGATTCAAATACGATTATTATAAAAATTATCGATTCATAAATAGGATAGCTCTGATACCAACTGATAGAATGTTTATCATTATCCTAATCATGAATATATAGACTATAATTATAACGCAGCGGAAGCGTACCTGAAGATGATCCTATTGTAGATCCGGATTGATCTGTTTTTGAAAGGAACAACTAGGTCTTCAAAAACTAAGTATTATCCGTTCTCCTCTGATATTGACGGGGGAAATCAAATGACAAGAAAACGGAGGAGAGTTGAGAGAGAGAAGGCGTGAGAGTTCTTCTGTCTCTCAACTCTCCTCCGTTTTTTTGTCCATTGATTTCCCCCGTCAATATCAGAGGAGAACGGATAATACTTAGTCTTGGAAGACCTAGCCGTTCCTTTCAAGAACAGATCAATCCGGATCTACAATGGGATCATGTTCAGGTACGCTTCCGCTGCGTTATAATTATAGTCTATATTCATGATTAGAATAATGATAAATATTCTATCAGTTGGTATCAAAGTTATCCTATTTATGAATCGATAATTTTTATAATGATCGTATTTGAATCTGGATTGGTTTATTTATTTATTTATTTTTTAATTAATAATAAATAAAATAAATAAATAAACCAATCCAGATTCAAATACGATCATTATAAAAATTATCGATTCATAAATAGGATAGCTCTGATACCAACTGATAGAATGTTTATCATTATTCTAATAATGAATATAGACTATAATTATAACATAGCGGAAGTGTACCTGAAGATGATCCCATTGTAGATCCGGATTGATCTGTTCTTGAAAGGAACGACTAGGTCTTCCAAGACTAAGTATTATCCGTTCTCCTCTGATATTGACGGGGGAAATCAAAGGACAAGAAAACGGAGGAGAGTTGAGAGAGAGAAGGCGTGAGAGTTCTTCTTTGAATCTCCCTCTCCTGTTTCTTAAATAATACTTGTCTTAGGGACCTAATCCTAGTTGAAGCCCATATATTGTTAAAGCCCACAATATAAGAAGGCCCGCCATATTATTAATACTTGTTTTGTCACGTCATCAAATAAACAAATACTAAACGGGTATCTACAATTATTCATTTCATAATCATTAAGCCCATGACTTTAATCTAATAATATGTTCTACATATATATTTAAATCCAAAATCCAACAGTCTACACGAGTCCCACTCAGGAACTTCTACGATCAAACCATCCTTTACCCCTGTTACAAACCAATTAAAATGTTTTTTAATATTATATTATTAAAATTGAGTTGGTTTAAAAAAAAATTCGAAACCCAACACCGATCCGTTCCTTTCAGTCGTTCGTCTTTCCGTTAGTAACCTAAATTTATTTTTTCCTCTCTATCACTTCATCTTCCATAATCGTTTCACATCTTCGGTCCCTATCTCTTCTTATTTGAAAACTTTATTATAATTTACGATTTTTCCTTCTAAACCATTCACGATTTATTTGTCAGAAACAAACTCAGTTGATCGTCGAAACTTCACGAGTTTTTACTAAAATCAAACACTGTTGCTCGTGAAAATTGTACATTTGACGCTTTTGAGAACAAACAAGGTTATGTTTTGTTAGTTTGAAATGTTCTGTTTTGTTTAAAGAACTAACAAAGTTCTATTTTGTTAATATTCAGGAAACAAACAAATACGTCAACGATAATGATGAGAGGTAACGTAATTCGTTAATCGTGTAAAGCGTCATTCACATTACGTGCAATACCTCTAATGTGATGCTTACTTTACACGATAGTTGTTGTACAATAGCTTTAATGTGAAGCACGCTTTACACGATAGTTGTTGTACGTCAATTCTAATATAAAACATGCTTTACACGATAGCGGATGTACAACTCTTTCATATAAAGCGCTTTACACGATAACTGATGTACAACACTCTATTGTAAAGAGCACTTTACACGATAGCAGTTGTACAACGCTCTAATGTAAAACACGCTTTACATAATAGTTGTTGTACAACTCTCTCCTGTAAAGCACTTTACACTGTAACTGACATACACCAGCTCTAATGTAAACCATATTTTACACGATAACTATTGTACAACTCTCTCTTGTAAATCGAACTTTACACGATAATTATTGTACACCAACTCTAATATAAAACGCTCTTTACATAATAGCTGGTGTACAACATCTCTAATTGAGGGTGAATCTACGAGTTGCCACCATTAATTAAATTTTAATCAAAACAGTAAGATTTTGAAGAGTACTACCCCCTATATATATATATTTTAGAAGAATTTATACCACATATGGGCAAGGAATTTGATAAAGAAGAAGATTCATATGAATTCTATTTAGCATATGCTAAAGAAATTTGATTTGGGATAAGGCGCAGTTCAAAATACAAAGATAAATCAGGTTCAATACTAGATAGAATTTTGTTGTACTGCACAAGGTCAAACGGTTAAAGACAAAAGAAACGTTTATGTAAAATTTAGTCGTACTGAAACAAGGTTTAGTTATGAGGCTAGAATGAGGAAAAAAATGGAGTGTGTAAAGTAGTGGACTTTGTTAGTGAGCATAAACATCCTTTTGCAAGCTCACTGAAATCTCATCTTTATAGATGTCATAGAAATATATTTTTATCTACAAGTTTACAAATTGAGATGACATCTGATGTGGGAATCCCTCCAAAGACATCACATGCTTTTATGGCGAAATAAGTAGGTGGGAGGAACAACTTAAGTTTTATTCCTGAAGATTACAAAAACTACTTACGATCCAAAAGAACAAGAGATTGTATGATTGAGGATACATGGAGTGTGTTAGAATATTTATTGAAAATGCAATTTTATGATCCCATTTTTATCATGCTATTCAACTTGATGTCGACAATTTAATGAACAATATCTCTCAGTCTGATACTAAGTCATGAGCTGATTATGGATACTTTGGAGATGTTATTTACTTTGACACGACCTATAGGAAGAATAACGAAGGTCGTCCAATTGCATTGTTTGTAGGTTTTAATCATCACAAGCAATCTATTATTTTTGGTGCCGCTTTATTATATATGAAATTGTTTTGTCATTTGAATGATTGTTTGAGACATTTACTACAGCTATGCTTGCCAAAAAACCTACTACTATTCTTAACGATCAAGATGCAACAATGACAAAGGCCTTAAGCATCAAATTGCCCTGAAACTAATCATCGTCTATGTATTTGACACATTTATCATAATACACCCATACATTTAAGTAGAATCTTTAATGAGTTCCAAGATTTTTCCAATGATTTTACTTCATGTATATATGATTTTAATGAAGATTTTCTTGAAGCCTCGTTTAAAATGTTGACAAAGAATGCACTTGAAGACAATGCTTGCTTGAGGAATATATTTGCATTAAGAAGAAATGGGCTTTAGCATATGGATGATATATGTTTTGTGCAGATATGACTACAACCCAAAAAAGTAAGAGCATAAACAATGTTTTCAAAATGTATGTCTCCTATAAACACAAGTTCTTAGATTTTTTTCAAACACTTCAAAAGACTCATTGATGATCGTAAATATGAGGATTTTAAATATACTAATAGTGATCGTAAATATAATTCAAGTGTTTTGAAAAACAATGGTTCATGTCTCACGACTGTTGTGTAGAAATATTTGAGAAGGTTGATACACACAAAATATAAAAATTACTCCCACCAAAATGAGATACCGTCATATAGTTACAATTGATAAAAGTTGTGATAAAATTGAGTGTAGTTATCATAAATTTGATTTTATTGGGATTTTATGTTCTCATGTTCTATAGATATTCACCATGAGAAACATAATGAAGATTTATATTGAGTTGATATTAAGAAGGTGGACTCGAATATAAAAAAATGGATATTTTACAGTTATAGATTCAATCGTGAACATTAGTACTTTGGATCCAAAAGAACTTCAAAATATACAAAGAATTGTGTGGCTTGTCTATGCATTTGAATACGAATGCTGCAAAAAGGGATGACACTTATAGAGATGTTAAAAATATTTTGTTGAGCTGATATAAGATCGTGAATGATAAGTTACAACAATCAATTTTGAGTGAAAACTAGTTGAATTTGCTTCTGTTAATGGTATCTCTACGGCAGTCAAATGAATTAAATCGAAAAAGGAAAAAAATCTAGAAACAAATTGAAAGGTGGCTTAAAAGAATTCAAGGAAAAAAAGCAATAAGAAAACAAACCAAACAACAATAATTACGTTACTTCATTATTTTAGTCAAGCTATAATAATTATGGTATTCATTTGAAGTCATTATTTATTAACAAATGTTTAATTTCTTTATTGTTTCAATCTTCAATTTCAATGCCAACAACTGCTACAGTATCAACTCCACAACATTGGAATGACAGTTTGAGCATGAATGCTGGCACTCCATTTACTTTACTTTTGTCATCTCAATATTCTTAGGTAGGGTCCACTACGTGCGAAGGTAAAGGGTCTTCACTTGACATGACTACATTAAACAACTTCTATAAATACTGAAATTATCCAAAGAGTTCTATAAACATTGACGAGTAGTTAAGTCTCAAATTATACAAAGAGTTGTACACATATTATAGTTTTTATATTTCACTTGTATTAATATATTTAACACATTTTGTTTTTGTATTCTTTATATTATTTTTATTTAAAATGTTCTTCAAATGAGTGAATCTAAAAGCAAAAGACTTAGTGTTTTTACAACAACTGTGAAGCGTGCCTTACACGAGAGCATTGTACAATAACTATCGTGTGAAGCATACTTTACAACACTTTAAACTAATTTCAAACTAACGCTTCACATGGAGGTATTAAATGTTTCATACGAACGTGTGAATCGTTTCACACGAAGATATACATCGTTTCAAACGTTGTACAAAAGTTATCATGTAAAGCGCGTTTTACAGGAAAGAGTTGTATATTAACTATTGTGTAAAACGTGCTTTACAAGAGAGAGTTGTACAACAACTATTATGTAACGCACTTTTTAAAAAAAAAAAGAGTGTTGTACATAGGGGTTTGGTCACAGAAGATCTGGACTGCATAGACTCGGTGCAAGTTAAGGGTATATCAGGCCGACCGACCCTTTGATAAGTCTAGCAAGCTCACTGTCAAGGGTAGCCCCACACAGCCTAATCAATAAAAATATATTTAGTTAAATTTACTAGTTTTTTTAAATTTAAAATAATTGAATGCAATAATTCAGAATAAAAATTGAGTATTTTTATTTAGTTATGAATTCAAATCTAAATGAAATAATTTTTTTAACAGTAAAAAAATCTATCTTTTACTACTTAGGACAAAGACAACCTAAAACTCGAGGTCGACTCTGGTATATCTTTATATTTAAAATTCTTTTAATACCGATTGAATTATAAAACTATACAATCTTGTTATTGGGTCACATTGGATAGACTAAGAATAAATTTAGGGTGGACTTAAAAATACAAAGAGAAATTTATGTAAAAACTGTGAGTTTCTTCATTTTTAGGAAAATTAAAGAAATAAAAGTGAATTAAATCAAAAAAAAAATAAAAAAATTAAAGGTAATGACACATTTCTAAAAAAAAAAAAAAAAAAAAAAAAAAAAAAAAAAAATATATATATATATATATATATATATATATAAAATAAAAATAAAATAAAAAAATTAGGTGGTCAACCCTAACATAGATTTGTTTATATGAATAAGCAATTTATAAAACAAATATTAAAAGTAATATGTGTCTAGCCTATTAAGAAGTTACTTTAAATAACTAAATTAAATGATATTATATTATTTAAAAAAATATATGGAGCCAAATGGATCTAAGCCCACTATCACTAACTCCAACTTAGGGTAAAAAATGGCTGCCAGAAGGAGTTGATCTCATTTCTTTTTCCTTATGTGTCTCTATATAAAGATTGACATCTAATACCAAAGCTGGAGAATAGAGTAGAGTAGGAGATGGCCGAATCAAACATACCTAATAGCATAAGATAAAATTATATTGAAATTTAACACATGTTCAATTTAATTTGCTATATAATAATAATTTTATTATACAATTTTTTTTATTTTGACTTGAACTCCTACTATTTTTAATTGTTTTTGAGCATTATTTTTTTATTCTTAATTTGTAAGAAACTAGCTAGCAATCATGTTTCGTAAGCTTAAAAAGCTCGAAGTAAAATAGTTAACCAATTCTTATATATACAAATAAATTCTATCACAACTAAACAATTTAATCCTAAGTTTGGGTTTACCAACATTAATTTGATGATAAACTTGTTAAATATATATATGTTCTTTTGCATTTAATTTTGTTAATTTTAAATTTAATTTTAAATAATTAAGATATTGATTCAACTTTCTTTTTAAACTAATTCAAATCCTAAGATAGAGTGCCACTTTTTTTATTTATGTTTTTAAGTATAGGTAAATATTATAATATATGAGGATCGAAATTATTAAAACTGTGGTCATGGGCATAGTTGGCTACTGAGCGCAGCAGATGGTCATTCCGAAGAAGTTAATAAAGGAGCTCGATACACTGATGAGGAACTTTATCTGGGGCAGTAGCGGAAGAGGAAGAAAAAAAGTCAAATGGACTGCTCTCTGTAAACCGAAGGACGAGGGAGGCATCAGTTTGAAGAACTGTATCGAGTGGAACAAGGCTCTCACCTTCAAGCATCTGTGGGATTTGGAGCGTAATCAGGAGTCACTATGGATCAAATGGGTGCATACGAGGTTTATAAAATACAAAACCAACATCTGGACCTGTAAAATTAAGGAAGGTATGAGCTGGTCTCTAAAAAAGATTCTTAAACTAAGAAGCGATATTGCAGATCTTTATGACATCCGGCTAGGGGACGGGAACGACACTGTATTCTTGCACGACCCTTGGTTTGAAAACCAGCCTATCATCCACAAAGAGAAGTTTCAAAATACCCGCATTAGAAGGGACGGCATAAAAGCGAAAATCAGAGACATTAAAGACGGGAATTGGGACTCACTCATGAGAAGAAATCTAGAAGGACAGAGGATACTTGATCATATAAGTAACATACAACTACACGACATACCGGATATTCATGAATGGAAAGCTGAGGACAATGGGAAGCTAGTATCGAAGAAAATATGGGAGGTAACCCGGGAAAAAATGCAGAAAGTAGAATGGGCTCCTCTTGTATGGTCAACGAAGATTATCCCTAGACACCAGTTCATCTTATGTCTCGCCTTCTGGGAAAGACTCAACACTCGTGATTGTATCAACAAGTATATGAGCATCCCGGACGCGAGTTGTCTTTTATGTAGAGGAAATAAAGAAACCATAGATCACCTATTTGGGAGCTGTTTTATTGTTTCAAAGCTTTGGGACAGATTCTATAAAAGCCTGGAGCTAAACAGTTTCTCGAGCTAATTGAATGAAATCAAAGATGGAACACTACTCAAAGCCAAGAGAAATAGATTTGCAACAAGCGTGTTCAAGTGCGGTTTTGGAGCAGTGGTGTATAATATTTGGTAAGAACGGAATGTAAGGGTATATGGTAGAACCCGCAGGAGCGTTGAAGAGTTATGGAAAGATATTGTATCGGATTGCAGCGCCCTCGCGGGAACGTGGACAAGAATTCCAAGCACGGAGCAGAACTGGAATATCTGTAAGAACTGGAATTTACCGTTTTTTAAACTTACTAGAATTGAAAACATTATAATCAGATAATTCAATTATGTTTTTAGCTTTTTAGCTTTTATTCAGAATGTTACGACTTCAAAATCATTCTAGGTCTGTCTAGAATAATCTCTTAAACTCGTGGGTTTTTTTCTCCCATTTTTGGGAATTTTTAATGAAATGACGCTAAATCATTTCCCCCCCAAAAAATATTATAATATATAATATAGCTGCTAAATGTTTCAACTTTGTGTTTCAACTTCAGTTTTCATATGTTTCTTTATTAAAGGTGGCAACACCCATTTCAGACTAGTTTTGAAATCTTAATTCATTAAAATAAATTAAAGTTGGCGTTTCGAGTATTTTGTGATTTTCTTTTGCTCGGTTTATTCTGGATTTTGTTTCTTTACTATAATACACATCAACTGATATTTTACTTCTAATACTATACTTTAGATTTTCTTTATTTTCTATGCGACTTTTAAGTTTACTATAATATAATCCTTTCATTTTTTATAAGTGCTAATGCATTGTATATGCATTTAAATTGTTTGAAAACAATTCTTTTATCAAGTATCTTGTGGGATATGAATTTAAATGAGAAGACCTTATATATGAAACAAAAACAATTAGACACATAATTAAAATTTTATTAATATTCTATCTTCCCAAACTCAGATAAAAAAAAGTGTCTCCAATCTAGTTTATCTGATGTTCAGAGACAACAAAGGCCACTTAATTGGAAATTTGTCATAAAAAATAAAGCTAAGGGTTTGGCAGAGCTCTTAAGTGGGGCTCTCATGTTTTCCCTAAAGCAAGGTTGAAATATATTCTTTATTATATTGATTCAAAGGTGGCTATCAATTTCTACTCAAACAAGAGGATAACATATTGGAATATATATTATGACATAAAGATTCATCTGATAAATTATGAATCTTAATTAATAATTTACTTTATGAATTTTACAAAGTTTTTTTCTTTTTAATAAAGAGATGTTTTATAGGACAATGAAAAGTCTACCAAGGAATGGCTGCATAAAAATATTAAAAAATGAAAGATAATCGCATCAATGACAAATAACAACGCCAACAGAGACCTATTTTCACGAGCTTCCATCAAAACCCTAAGCCTCTAGAGACCGATTACGACACCATCCTCATTGTCATGGACGTTCATTCAAAATTAAGTGTCCAAATTATTGAATTAGGACCTCTCAAAACTGCATACAAATACTGCATTAATGCTCCTAACTGAGAAGAGATTGAATTAGAGGTTAGGAAGTTTATTAAACCCAAAGATTTACTTGATTGGGAACAAGGATTAACCGTCAACGGGCTTACGAAAGTCGTATCGCCAATAATGAGGCAAAGTCTTGGATGAAGAAAATGTTAGATATATTTTCTTATCTTGTTTTAGTATGGATTATGTGATAGTTTTCTTTAATCATACTCTATAATTTTAATCATTATATTAGTACTTATCTAGACAAAACAAGATCATGATTCTCTATGTCAATAATTCGAGATGATAAACTAATCGAGAGCGTACCTGATGTCATTGTCCAAAGCTTTTGAGTTATCACAGGATGGATCTTCCAATTATATAGACCGTCTCTCTTGCTTCTATCTAATGATGATGGTTATGTAAAATGCAACTGACATCTATGAATCGGGAACCACAACACTATTTATATTGTCTTTTACCATTATAAATAATAAAAAAATATTCAATTTACCACACATAATAATTTGTACCTTACTAATAATTAAACATTACTTAACCTAATAACTAAAATACTTTAATAGGTTATTTTATTAATTGGGTTTTAAATAAATAATAGTCCAAAAAGATTATTTATATATAGAAATCTAACAATCTCCCACTTGGACAATATATGTAATTAAATGTGTTCCTCTCTATGCGCAAATAATGTAGCTATCATAATTTAAAGTCACTCCAAATAAATCTCGTCCATTAATTATATCAATATTGGACCATATCGATTTTTATTACACTAGTTCGTAATTCAACCCATCAATGATCAGGAATATGAATATAACTAAATGACATAGATCATAGTACAAATATGTAGCATAGAAATGACATATAATGTGATCAATCATGTGAACATCAAACTAGTCCCTAAAGAGATCAAAGTTTTCAAGAAAACATAGTAACAAAATTCTTTATTATCCATAAACTACCGTAATCAATAAGTTTGTATTACACATATATTACATATATATATATACTAAAAACTAAATATTTTTAAATGACATAACACCCATTCGAATAATATACTCCAAAAAGACCTTAGGTGGTACCGTGGTAGTCCCTTAGTTAATAGATCCACAATCATAGAGTTTGTACCAATATGTTCTATATATAAATGATCACACTAAAATCTTTCTTTAAAAAATAGGAATTTGATGTCAATGTGTTTTTGACTTGGTTGAAATCCTATTGTTGTTCGAATACATGACTGTTAATTTATTGTCATAAAATAATTTTAATAGTCTTTCAATTCCTTACATAATTTTCAAACTCCCTACTGTAGATGCATAAGGAATTTTCTGTATTTCTTTAACTTCGATAACGATCTCGATGTATCTGTATTCCTAATACAAAAGATACATCATCAAGATCTTTCATCTCAAACTTAGTTGAAAGAAATCTATTAGTTTCACGTAGAAGACAATATCATTGCTAGAAAAAAATATATCAGCAACATATAAATCAGAAAAATATGTTGGCTCCCATTGAACTTGTGGTATACACAATCATCAATTATATTACTCTCAAAACTAAATGAGATAATGATTTTATTAAATTTGTGATACCATTGACGAAAAGCTTGCTTGAGACCATATATGGATTTCTTTAGTTTACAAACTATTTTGTTTGGTTCTCTCACCACAAAAGTTTTTGGTTGGTTCATAAAAATTGTTTCATCAATGTTACCATTCAGAAACACAATTTTAACATCCATTTGATGTAGCTCAAGATCAAAATGCGCCACTAATTCCATAATCGTCCTAAATGAGTCCTTCGTCGAAACATGAGAAAATGTTTCTGTAAAATTAATACATTGCCTTTGAGTGAAACCCTTTGCCACAAGAAGTGCCTTATATCTTTCTACTTCATCCTCTGAATTGTTTTTGGTTTTAAATATCCATTTACAACCAATAGGTTTCGCACCTTCAGGTAATGATACTAGATCCCAAACGTCATTGTCTGTCATGGACTTAATTTCTTCATTCATGGCAATAAACCATTTATGAGAATTAGAACTATGCATTGCTTGATGTAAGTTGATAAGATCATCTTCCATCATCTCAACGCTATCCTCATGTTCTTGGAGAAATATAACATAATCATCTGAAATAGTATTTTTCCTTTCTCTTGTGGATCTTCGTAATGACATTTGTTCTTGAGATTGTTGAGTTTGATCTTTAGGAATCTTTACCTCATTTTTAATGGGAAGATTTGTATTCATGTCTAGAAGTTCTGGAATTGCTTCTTCATTAATATCATAAATAAATTCATGATTATCATCAATAGAAATAGCAAGAATTTGAACAAATTCATTAATATCTGTCCCCTCAAACTCAAAATTCTCAAAGAATACCGTATTTTCCGTCTAAAAAATAGTTCTATTCATGGGAACAAAAAACTTGTCATTCTCCCAATCCATCATATCGACCATAGTATTCACCACCACGGTCATATATTTACACAAAAGCAGAATAGTTCAAAGACATTTTGTCTACTAGTTAGCCAGGTAAACAATATTTTCATAAAAAAAATGTTTAAATGGTAAGCATGTACGAGTTACTATGCTTCTTATTATAAGATATTCCAAGGTTATCTAAGAATGTACCAACGAAAATTTCTAATTATTGTGATAGTAATTTGAAATTGGACAAACTTAAAGTCAATGACAAGTCTAGACATACACGTCTTAGACATGATGTCATTAGACTATACTCTCTAATGGAGTTATCAAATTTGACTATGTAAGTCAAAGATAACATTGTGAATCCACTAATTAAATTATTTAATAGAGAGTTAGTTTGAAGTCTTTTGAGACGTTAGCCTACTATAAGTTGGTATGAAGGAAAACCCAACCTATGCAGACTAGAGATCCCAAGAACTAGGTTCAATGGGACAACCTAATTGTACTGACTTGGAAAGTTATTGTGAGGATTAATCATATAACGGAACAATATATATTTTGACAAGGATAAACATGTCGCTTTTAATGATTCTTTGTGAGAAAAGTGATCACCTATGCTTTCATAAGGAAAGGTTCAAAGGGTTACACCTACCTATCCTATGTAGAATTCAATTATTGAACCTTTCACCGGATTAATCTTTCAATTTCCATTCATGTATGAGATTTTTGGAATTTAGACTATGTAGATGGTTTCCATTATATGAATGGAAATGAGAATTCAAAAATAAAATTGAATGGGTGAATTCCAAGAATAAAATCGAGTTAGTGAATTTGTCCACAATGGAAAAATAACAAAATGTATAATTTTCAATTAATCCAAGTGGGGTTTAATTTATTTGCAAAATGCATTTTATTGCATAAAAATAAATTAATATATGTGGATTAAATATTAATTGAATGAGTCAATTAAATGGGGTATTAATATCAATATGTAAATAAGAAATTTTCATTGAAATGCAATGATAAATGCATACGTTGAAATTCCTTTCAAATACAATTGATGTAAATGGAATTGATTGCATTAAATGATTTTATTCATACGTTAAAGAAATTAGTCATTATATTGATTGACTAATTTATCTTTATATAATATCTCAATTGATCCAACGTTGTCGAAGAGACAATAACAATTGCAGAATTACATAGTTTTTTATCCTTCAATCACCCTAAATGAACTTTATTAGTTTTTATTTTCAACATCACAAGAAGCTAGCTACTTCTTAGTTTTTCAGAAAAACCTTCCATTGATCATTTTAATTGTGGTTTCACACAATTCTGCTTTGATCCCGGTGATAGTTTAGATACGTTGATCAAGTTCGTTGTGTAGTGATTATGGTGCTGAATCACTACTAGATTCATTGTACCCTAGGAGACAGTCATCTACGATAAGCTTCAGCACAAACGGGAGACGATGGAACTGTTTTAAGGGAAATGTGTCAAGCACATGCCTCAAATCAACATCTCAATCGGTGATTTCGTTATTTGTATATATTATTTTATTTTTATTTATTTGTAACACCAATTTATATATAAAAAACAATTATTTCAAGGCAAAAATACTAACAGTTACATGAGTTTAAAGGAAATTAGAGTAAAATCAAATTGAATGAAGTACAAAAAAGAGAGATAAAAGATGACAAATGAGAGTTGAGAATTAAAGTGCAATGAAATCAGTGGTTAAAGTGACTTTCTTGTAAGCGATGTTCCATTTTTTACAAATTAACCAATTCTTCTCGCTTGTGGGAATACGTCTCCACGTTCGGTTTAAGGAGTTTCCGTCGGTGATAATATTGTTCTAGACTGTATCCGCATTGTTGTAGACATTTGAGAATGCTCTAGCGTAGTTCTCCATCCAAATGTGATAAACAATGTTGGCGAAAAAACACTTGAAGGTATTGGAGCTGAAGTCGTTTTCCTTGGTCTTTATGATGGCGAAGTCCTTGATGTCGGTCCATTCGTTTAGGAAGCTAAGGAGGCTTATTGATGCGGAGAATCTGCGCAAAAGCAAGGAGGCAAAAGGGTAATTTACAAGGAGGTGTTCAATGGACTCCTCATTTCCCAAGAAAAGAAGATAATTAGGATCCGGGATGCTCATGTACTTCTTGATCTGATCACGTGTATTGAGTCTCTCACGGAAGGCGAGCCATAAAATGAATTGCTGTTTGGGGATCACTTTGGTAGACCACACTAAGTGGGACCATGGAACAACGTCCCCATGATCATGAACACAATCCCAAACAGACACTGAGTTGAAACTACCATTGTTCTCGACACTGCAAACACGATAATCCTCATGGTTATTCAGATGATAGGATGAAAGTGCGTCAAAGATTCTCGCACCTTCTGGAATAGTCCTTAGAAGGCTGTTCCAATCGCCACTTTTGACTTGTTGAATTGTGATCAATTGACATTCTCGCCTGATTTGAGTGATGGAGAAGACACTGTTATGAAGGATGGATTTGTTTTCGAACCAGGGGTCATGCGAGAACAGGTGTCATTACCGTTTCCTATTTAAAAGTTGATCATCTTGCCCGCACTGTCTCTAAGCTTCATAATTTTTTTAAAGGACCGTGCCATATCCATTTTGATCTTGCATGTCCAGATGATGATGTCTTTTCTGATGAACCTCAAGTGTACTCATCTAACCCAAAGCGAATCCTGTTTCTTTTCCAACGCCCAGAAGGGCCTATAGGTGAGAGTTTTGTTCTAGGAGACATTATCCTTGATGCCGATTCTGCCTTCGTTTTTTGGCTTTCATGTGTTAGTATATTTGATTTTCTTCTCACCACGTCCTTGAGTCCCCCAAATGAAATTCTTCATAAGCTGATCCAATTATTTCATGACTTTCTTTGAATGGTGAGTGAAAGGTCAGTACTTTAGGAACATTTTAACAATGCACTCAAAGACCTCCATAATAAGAACGAAAATGTAGGAAGAGAGAGGATCCCCTTGTCTAACCCCATTTTCCTCTTTAAAAAACCCATCATGGATACCTTTCACGCTCACAATGAAGTGGGGGTCGAGACACACTGCATAATCCAGTCAATAAACATACAAGGGATACCAGAGGTGGTTAAGAAATCGTGAATGACGCTCCAATTGATGGAGTTAAAAGCCTTTTGGATGTCCCCCTTAAAAGGCACACGAGGTGAGATGGACTTCCTACCGTAACCCTCAAGAAGACCCTACATGAGTAAGATATTATGGGAGATAGACCTGCCAGGGATGAAAGCTAATGTCCAGGACTAATGAGTTTTGAGATAACTAGGGATGTAAATGAACTGAGCTGCTCGCGAGCTATTCGAATCTCGGCTCGGCAAAAAGCTTGTTCGAGCTCGTTTGTTAATCTTAACGAGCCGAGCTTAGGCTCGTTTAAAAGCTCGAAAATTTAAACGAGCCGAGCTTGAGCTTCTCGATATTCGGCTCGTAAACTCACGAACATGTTCGTTTATAGGCTCGCTTATAGGCTCGCGAACAAGTTCGTTAATAGGCTCACGAACATGTTCGATTATATAAATTATAAAAAAAAAAATTAAGTAATATATATATATTAAAATAATTAATATAATAATAATCTTTAATTAAATTTAAATTAATAAATATATATTTTTTAAAAGATACCTCTAGAACTATGTAGAAGAACTGAAAGAGGGTCATTCATCCTTCTATCTCTCATAACTCTCTCTTCTCTTCCGTCTAGGTTTTCAAGGTTGCAGCTCACAAGGAAAAAGAAAAGAGTTTATTATTCCCACCATTCTCATCATGCTCTTAGTTGACTAGAAAGAGAAGGGATTGACTAGATTGCGTACAAGATTTCGAGACACTTTGCTAGGAATCTACACTGTGTATTGATCTCTTTGCTTTTTCTGCTGTCCAGGTTTTCTCACTTTTCTTTTCTCTCCACGGACGTGTCTTTAATGTTTTGATATAAGATTTCAATCATTCCATGTTTCAGCTTTGTATGAATTTTGTAGATCTACATGAATTCTATACTGATATTAGGGTTTGAGGTAATTTATTTATAATATATGATTTTTGTTGTTCAGATTCGATCAAGTAGAATGATCTGTCTAGTTGATCCGATACCTGTCTGAGATTTAAAAATGTTCTTAAAAGAATATCATATATATATATGATCTTTTCTGTTCTGAATCGAGCAAGTAGAATGAATGATCTGTCTAGTAGATCCGATACCTGCCTAAGATTTCTGCAGAAATCTCTTTTGTTTTTGGTTCGAATGGATGAACTAAGATGTAAATTATATCACTAGCTGCATACTTTTCATTGCTCATTAATGGATCCTGTTGTTGTGCTAAGTTGTCTTTTGAGGAGGGTTTTATTTCAAGGGGAAAGTAGAGTGAATGAATTTGCTCCTGATCGATTCCATTACCTGAAATTTGAGGAGGGTTTTTGAGGAGGGTTTTATTTTAAATAATGAATACTGATGATGTTTTATTTATGATGTAGGTATGTTGATTTTGTGATAGTAATCTATAATGGTAAGATGTTGCTGGAGGAGAGCAAAATGCTCTTGATAATATGCTAGTGTTTTGGTCTTTTTTGAAGTATACTCCAACTAAAGCAAGATGCTTTATCTTATCAGATGATTGCAAAATACTTTTGATAATAGCAAAATATTTTTGATAATATTTGTGTGTTATGGCCTTTTTAGAAGTATTCTAAAACTAAAGCAAAATGCTTTTTGTAATTATGTTATTAGCTAGTGTTTTATCATTTTGATAGTTTATTTCCACTAATTTGTTACACATAGCAGTTGAAAAGTATATTTACAATTTTTACTTTAATGTTGCATTCATTTCATTGTTTAAGTTATAAACGAGCTTTAAACGAGCTCATAAACGAGCTTTTTAAACGAGCTCTAAACGAGCTTTCTAAACGAGCTTTAAACGAGCCGAATACGAGCGGCTCGTGAGCTCAATTAAATTCATACGAGCCGAGCTCGAGCTCGATTATAAAAGCTCGAAACGAGCTCGAGCCGAGCTCGAGCCCGAATATATAACAGACGAGCCGAGCTCGAGCTTGATACTGTTCGGCTCGGCTCGGCTCATTTACATCCCTAGAGATAACTACTTTAAAACGTTTGGCAATGATTTTTGAAATAATTTTATAAGTGATATTATAGTAGGAAATGGGACGGAAATCTTGAATCATTTCAGGGGAGGGCTTTTTTAGAATCAGGTTGAGGACGGTTGTATGCCATTGCTTAAGCATCTTGCGATTTCAAAAGAACTCAGTGACAGCCTCACAAACACTCTATCCGACAATTTTTCAATTGGCCTTGAAGAAAGTGGCGTTAAATCCATCAGCCCAGGGCTTTTTTCACCTTTCGTGCTAAAGAAAGCGTCTCTGATCTCATCGACACTAACAATCTCAATGAGTTTACTAGTGTCAGCACTTTGACTGTCCTGATGATGATCTGGTAAAGGAAGCTCAAGTGATTTGAGAGATCCTTTCTGGTACCGATGAGGCCACGATAAAAGTTGATTGCCTCCAAGTGCACCTGTTTTTGCCCTAGGTCGTGCTCCTGTCACTCCGCTTGAGACGAATGACATTGTTACGGAAGTTTCTGGCAGAGCATTTCCAATAGAAGAAGGTTGTGTTCTTGTCGCCAAGCGAGAGCCAATTTTTCCTAGATTTCTAGCGGGCGAAGCTTTCCTCGTAGGAGCTGAGATTGCAGAATTATGTGAGGGCCTCCTTTTTTTCGTCGTACCCTTGGCTCGTACGTTGTGGCGGAAGTGGCTATTCTAAATGGCTTTCAGCTTTGACTTGGCTTCATGTACTTGGCGTGAGGCGCCATGATGAACTTGTGGTATTCTATTTTGGTAATTTAATTGATTTTTTTTCTTAATTTTTATTATGAATTAATTAATAAACATTAAAGTTTGGTAGCTAGTCATTTATAATGCCTTTATATTCAATATTATTAAAGTACAATAAAAAAAATATAAAGTAGAAAAATTGATTTTATAGTAATTTTGAATGTTTTTTACAGATAAATAAATAAAATCAACCACTATAAGTGGGTGATAAAAATAGTATAAGAACTATTTAATTATCTTGTAACAAGGAGGGATATCTGACTTGGTGCCCATACATAATAATTCAAATCAAACACAATGTCAATTTTAAAACTACACTATGCCAAAATTGAGCTAATTGAACTTTTAAATAAATAAAAGCTTAATTAAAATACTTAACAAAATATATTATCATAAAATACATAATAAATAAAAAAATATTAAAATTTTAATTTAATTATAATAGATTAATCATTTATGAGCCGAAAATAACTTAATATTATATTATTAAAATAATTATATAATTGGTACATAATATTTGATTTTGTTTACTATAATATAAATAAGTCTAAAATTTTATTATTATTTTTAATTTTAAAATTAACATAATTAGTTAAATATATTTATTATTTTTAAAATTTAAATATTATTTTACTATTTTGCTTTTCACTTTTTTATTTCTTTCAAATTTATTTTTATTAAACTTTTAATTCATTATTTTTATTCAATAATTTATTTTTAAAATATTATAATTATATTTTTTTTATAAACAATAACATTAACTATTTTCTTTTGGAAAACATTAACTATTATTTTTATTTAATAGTAATAACAAAATATTTTGTATAAAAAATATGCAACTAAAATAATATTATAATATTATAAATTTATAAAAAATAATTAATAGTTTTTAAACATTAATAGTATATAAATTTATGATTTTATAAAATATAATAAATACTTATATATATATATTCAAAAATCAAAGCAAAATAATTAATTTTTTTACTATTATAATTTAACATATTTTAAATTACTAATAAAAATTATTATTTAATTTATATTATTATTTTCTGTTTCTACATAAAATATTTAGCTCAAAACTTTATATAAAAATAAGAAAAACAAACTTTTAAAAATAAAGTATTTAGATGTCCTCATGCCTTTAATAAACTTATATATTGATTTTTATTTGTTTAAGACAATATTTTAGTCAGATATCAAGTGACTAGAACACATGATACAAATAAATAACTTGAAGATACTATTTTTTTTCTATAAAAAAATCAGTAAAACTAATTAATATTAAAAAATATTTAATCAAATATATTTTAAAAACATATATATATATATATATATAAAAGTTTTTAAAATAAAATATTTAAAAACTTGTATTAATGTCATTAAATATGAATACACTTATTTCAAATTTTCATAAAAAAAATAGTAAGATGTCATGTTCAAAAATAATAATGTGTTTAATGTTATACAAATTGAAGTTATTTTTTATTTTATTTGTTTTTTATAAAGAGTTTTTAGAATTCGATTTCATCAAAATGCCTCCCTACGAACACTCGGATAAAAACAAATTTTATTATCGCTCATAATTTTTTTGTAAAGATTTCTCAAACACCACTTAATTGATTTGTTAGACTCGCTCTCATTCATCACTAATTCTAACGAAACTCACATCATTTTGAAGAAATTGTACGATGGTTAGATGATTTTCATTAAAAAAAATAATTTTTACATATTTATATTATTTAACATCAGTTATATTTTATAATTTATAAAATAATATTTTATTTGATTTAATAAGAATTAATTCCTTATAAAAAAATTAAAAAATATTGATATAACAATTGTATTGAGTTTTTTAATTATAATATATTGACAAAAAAAAGTTAGATAATTATGTGTTTGAGATATGAAATTTATCTCACTTATTAAATTCTTTAAAATTTTTTAGTTAATATTTTCATGCACCCTATTAATATATATATATATATATATATATATATAATAAAAATAAAGTCACATGTATTTTAATCCTAAATGATCCTTATTATAAGTTTATGGACTATTATATAAATATATTATATTACGGTAGGCCACTCTATTGATTTATTTAATTATAATATATATATATATATAATAAAAATAAAGTCATAGGATTGATGGCTTTGAAATCCTAAATGAATCTTAAATATATATATTATTTAAAAAAATTATACAGTAAAATATTGATTAAGGATAATAGTTTAAGCTTAACAAAAAAAAAAAGTAACAAAAAAAAAATACTCAAAAGTATTATTAAACAAATTTGAAACAAAATAAAGGATAACTAACCATTAAATAAAACAACTTTGAAAGAAAAAAAAATACAACCTGTTTATGTAAATTATTTTTGTTTAATTTTATTAAGTTGAATTTGTGACAAATCATGTCACAATTTAATTTGTATTAGAGAATATTTGTTTTTTTTTTCTATTATCTTCACGAGTTCATAGAGCACTTTTAAAAAAGGTTTATAAATTATGTAAAAGTTCAATAAACTATTTAAATAATTCCTACAAGTTCAATGCGCTATATATTATATTAAGTTGGCCATTGTGTTGATTTTTTTAATTATAATATATACAAATAAATAAAAACAATAAAGTCATAGTTCTAGATGCACATGCACTT